>NC_041397.2:214505809-214753309 GCF_900747795.2 Erpetoichthys calabaricus | reverse complement strand
AAAAAAAAAACTAAAACAGCCAAATGGGGCTATGCATACAAACTTAAAAGGTTTAAATAAAACAGAAATATACACTTTTATTTTTACTTGCTTAACTTGTGGAGGGTTTATCCTGTAGCAAAGCCCTAACTTTTTTCGTGAAAGCCCGTTTCAGTCAATAAGTCTTAAAAACAGGTGTAAAGATATTGACAATAAGCTACGCAAACCCACCAAGACATGGAATCGTTTAAATCAAGTATCATTACATCTTCCTTTCTTAAAGAGAAGTAAGGCAGTACTTATAAGCTTACATATATATATATATATATATATATAGACATACATACATATATATATATATATCTATATCTATATATATCTATATATGTATATCTATATATATCTATATCTATCTATAAATATATATATATATATATATATATTTCTTTCTCTCTCTCTCTCTCTCTCTCTATATATATATATATATATATATATATATATATATATATATATCTAAATCCCCGCGAAGTACTGCTTTTAAATTTTTATGAAGAAGAAAAGCTTTTTAAATTGAGGGAAAATATCCCAATAGCAATTTGTTAAGGATCTGTTTTTTTGTGAAGCAGCCTTAACATAGCTTTTCCGCTGTTTTATAAACGAACGCCATATAAGGTCTTCCTTTTTCCTTGCTTCGCCAAGGAAAGAGCCTTTTTATTAAATCCAAGGGTTCTTCGCTTTTTTTTGTTTGTCTATTACGATTGTTATAGTTCTGTTTGTATACGACGTTGTCAGTTCAGCACTCAGGTTGTAATATGACCAAGCTGTGCAAGCTTACTGTTAAGAATGCAACGTATAGTTGTACATGAGAAAAGCAATCTTGCCTCAAATCAGTGGCAACCTTTTGTAGGTCTATGAACTTAATTTAAAGTTTAGGTTTACACGGTGCTTTCTTTCCGAAGTACCTGCACTCATGAATATGTCAGTATGCGTCAGTCGCTCAAATCCCCGCGCTTCGCACCGGCGAAGTACTGCTTTTAAATTTTTATTAAGAAGAAAAGAAAATCTTTTAAAATTGAGGGAAAATATACCAATAACAGTTTGTTAAGGATCTGTTTTTTTGTGAAGCTGCGTTCACTCGAGTGATCACTTCGAGCTGACTTGCTGGCTAACCATAAGCGTTACCTGGTAGGTAACCACCCATACAATCAGATTGTGAATCAGACTACGAATGCCGTGAATGTAATTACCCCAATATACATGCTGTCAAATAAACGAACCACACGCCGTGGTGCAATTTTAGGGGCTTCACCTCTAGCGCTGATGTCCGAGGTTCGATTCCCGTATTGGAGTGAAGTGAGTGGGTGGTTACCTACCAGGTAACGCTTATGGTTGGCCAGCAAGTCAGGTAACATCAGCCACGGTGCCTTCAGTTGTGAGAAGCAGATCATAGAATGGATGAAAATAGTTTACTGTCAAATAATGCAAAGAGTACGCGACACCTGTTTCCCCCTTATTCTTGGCTCATCAGGCGTACACACTCACTGCACTCGCTTACGGTAATCGAACGTCGGACGTCAGCGCTAGAGGGGCTTCGCAGCGGTGAAGTATTGCTTTTAAATTTTAATTAAGAAGAAAAGAAAACCTTTTTAAATTAAGTCTTAAAAAGAGGTGTAAAGATATTGACAATAAGCTACGCAAACCCACCAAGACATGCAATCATTTAAATCAAGGCGCAAGTCGAAAAACACCATCCCATAATATTAGTTAACGATTAACACATTTCTATATGTATTGTAAGCATACAATACAACTGATAATATGTTGCACTTATTTATCTGGTGTACTGACATTTTTGCGCGTTTAACGGCTGAAATCTAACGTGGTTTGTGCCCTTCAGAATGAAAAGAGTTTGCATTTACCTTTTTAATAAAAGGCGTGCTTTTAAGCCTGAGAAATCACCCCATAAATGCACACGTTTAATTGCACATGTGTTAATATGTATGCTTACACAGTATTAGAAGACACTCAACAAGTACACAGTATTAAAAGACAGTCAACAATTAATGTCATTTACCTTCGTTCCCGCGTTTGACTTGTGCTGTAAATCTCTTCCTCGTTTTCAGTTCACGTGATTACGTAGGAGGCGTAATACGTGATGACGCGATACGTGACTCCGCCTCCTCCATTAGAGTATATGGACAAAAAAACAGGTTCCAGTTATGACCATTACATGTAGAATTTCTAAATGAAACCTGCCTAACTTTTGTAAGTAAGCTGTAAGGAATGAGCCTGCCAAATTTCAGCCTTTTACCTACACGGGAAGTTGGAGAATTAGTGATGAGTGAGTCAGTCAAACAGGTTCCAGTTATGACCATTACGTGTAGAATTTCGAAATAAAACCTGCCTAACTTTTGTAAGTAAGCTGTAAGGAATGAGCCTGCCAAATTTCAGCCTTCTACCTACACGGGAAGTTGGAGAATTAATGATGAGTGAGTCAGTCAAAGAGGTTCCAGTTATGACCATTACGCGTAGAATTTCGAAATAAAACCTGCCTAACTTTTGTAAGTAAGCTGTAAGGAATGAGCCTGCCAAATTTCAGCCTTCTACCTACACGGGAAGTTGGAGAATTAGTGATGAGTGAGTCAGTCAAACAGGTTCCAGTTATGACCATTACGTGTAGAATTTCGAAATAAAACCTGCCTAACTTTTGTAAGTAAGCTGTAAGGAATGAGCCTGCCAAATTTCAGACTTCTACCTACACGGGAAGTTGGAGAATTAGTGATGAGTGAGTCAGTCAGTCAGTCAATCAGTCAGTCAGTGAGTCAGTGAGGGCTTTGCCTTTTATTAATATGTATAGATATATAAAAAAAAACAGCTAAGGGGATAGATATATAAATAGATAGGAAGGAAGGAAAGGCACTATATGATAGGCAGACAGGGAAGCTGCTATACAGTAATCCCTCCTCCATCGCGGGGGTTGCGTTCCAGACCCCCCCGCGAAAGGTGAAAATCCGCGAAGTAGAAACCATATGTTTATATGGTTATTTTTATATTGTCATGCTTGGGTCACAGATTTGCACAGAAACACAGGAAGTTGTAGAGAGACAGGAACTTTATTCAAACACTGCAAACAAACATTTGTCTCTTTTTCAAAAGTTTAAACTGTGCTCCATGACAAGACAGAAATGACAGTTCCGTCTCACAATTAAAAGAATGCAAACATATCTTCCTCTTCAAAGGAGTGCACGTTAGGAGCAGAGAATGTCAGAAAGAGAGAGAAAAGCAAACAAATCAATAGGGCTGTTTGGCTTTTAAGTATGTGAAGCACCGCGGCACAAAGCTGTTGAAGGCGGCAGCTCACACACCCTCCGTCAGGAGCAGAGAAAGAGAGAGAGAGAGAGAGACAGATAAAAACAAACAATCAAAAAGCAATACGTGCCCTTCGAGCTTTTAAGTATGCGAAGCACCGTGCAGCATGTCGCTTCACGAAGCCGCTGCACAGAAGGTAGCCATGTGAAGATAATCTTTCAGCATTTTTAGACGAGCGTTCGTATCGTCTAGGTGTGCGAACAGCCCCCCTGCTCAATCCCCCTACGTCAGGATCAGAGAATGTCAGCGCAAGAGAGAGAGAGAGAAAAGTAAGTTGGGTAGCTTCTCAGCCATCTGCCAATAGCGTCCCTTGTATGAAATCAACTGGGCAAACCAACTGAGGAAGCATGTACCAGAAAGTAAAAGACCCATTGTCCTCAGAAATCCGCGAACCAGCAAAAAATCAACGATATATATTTAAATATGCTTACATATAAAATCCGCGATAGAGTAAAGCCGCGAAAGGCAAAGCGCGATATAGCGAGGGATTACTGTATAATAATAAAATTACTGTTATTACTATATAGATAGACAGGGAGTTCAGGCAGGCAGGCAGGCAGAGCGGCGAAGTTTAGAAAGAAAAAAAATAACATTCTCTCCCCAGCGGGAAATCAAACTCAGGTCTCTGAGGCATGGAAAGTCTGCTGCGCTCTAAGTCAGCAAATCTTACCGCTACGCCACAGAAGCTGTTGTATCACTCTTGAACCGTTTGTGAAAGTGTTTATTTGATCTTTGAACTTCAGGATTCACACATTTTATAGTTTATTCCTACATTTTGTAACATTTATTACTAAAATATGAAAAAGTTTCTGTTTTAACAATGTGTTTACAGAGATTATCGTAGAAACGGAACACACAAGAATTGCGTGTTTTCCAAATAATGATCTATTATTTCCACTCTAAAACTCCACTCCACTCCCAGATAATCAATCAAAGCATGAGTTGGGAGAAGTTTGTGCACGTTCTAAGTCAGTGGGGGGATGGAATAGCTTGTCTTTATCTGCACATTTAGATGACAAAAGACGCTGGTGGAGAGGTGTGAACAGTTTTAAGGTGGGCCGGATCTACGAGTTTTTTCGTAGACTCTGGTAATTCTAGTGTTAAACAGAATAATAATCAGCTTGGAAAATGGGTGAAAATGTGTTTTTCCATCTAAACTGGCCAGTTCACTTATTTTTTCACTCTGTGATATGAGTACACAGACTTTTTACCTTTGTTCCTTTTAACACATAATTCTAAATTTAGGAAAAGTCATGCAACCGATTTAGGGTGTGAACCTGTTGTGATAATGTCAACCTTGACTGAAGAGCAATCATAGTTTCTTAGGACACAAATTCTATTAGTTAATTAAGATGGTCAGTTTTCCCATGTTGGGGCAGGACTGATCAGTAGATGATCATAGGTTAAAGTTGATGCAAACCACCAGAAAGATGGTTTATTTATTCATTTATTTAACAATGGACTGTTCTCCTCATGTCAATATATATTAATTTCTTTACAACAACAACATTTATTTATATAGCACATTTTCATATAAATAATGTAGCTCAAAGTGCTTTACATGATGAAGAAAGAGAAAAAAGACAAAGTAAGAATTAAAATAAGAGAACACTAATTAACATAGAATAAAAGTAACGTCCGATGGCCAGGGAGGACAAAAAAAACAAAAAAAACTCCAGACGGGTGGAGAAAAAATAAAATCTGCAGGGGTTCCAGGCCATGAGACCGAACATCCCGCTCTAGGCATTCTACCTAACATAAATGGTCAGTCCTCATTGTATTCAGGGTTCTCATGGAAGGACTTGATGATAACTTTATATATATATATATATATATATATATATATATATATATATATATATATATATATATATATATATATATATACATATATATATGACTTTAGCATTATTTTTACCACAACAGTATTTTGAGTTTGTGCAGGCACATCCATAATGTCCTTGTCACACTTGTGCGATTGGGAGGTAGATAGAGGGCCTGAATAATAATAGTACCATGCCAGACCAGAGGGTGGCGAGCTGCACTAACTTTCTTTCTCAGTCCTCTGCAGACCATCCACAGGAAATCCCACTAAAATCCCTCCATTGATTATGTCACTTCCGGTCCAGAGGATGCCAGTCTTGGCTCCGGCGCTATTGATGACATCCCTTTCAGTCCCGATGACATCCCTTCCAGTTCCGGTTCAGATGGCGTCACTTCCTGTCTTGGCCTTTAAACCTGCCATATTTTTCCTCTCAGTCAGTTCTGTTTTGGACTCAAACCTGTGGACATCTCTTCAAAATTAATAATTGCAGCCAGGGCACAATATACTGGTGGCTGCCTCAAACCTTTTCAATGTCTTCAGTCTGTTATTGTGACAACCTAAAATACGAGTCATGTCGTCAAGGTGCTGGTATGAAATATGGTGTTAATGTTTTGCAAATGATCCCACCATATGGGTAAATCCTAAAATGCTAGGTTCAAGCACAGTCTGTCTAGGCGGTAGGAGAAAAAGACTTTTGTCCTGATTGTGACTGTCTTTGTTCCCTGCTTTGAGCGAATATAGTTCTGAATCATTGCTGTCCCGCAGTTAATACATACTCTAACTGTCAGGTGTGCCACCGTACACTTTGTGTAAAATCACTCAGCTATACTCTTCATCATCTCATAAACCAAATATTTAACAGCGGTTACAAAAAAAATCTAGTAGACTCTACAAGTATCCTAATTCAAGGTCCATCTAATCTTAACATTATACACTTTCAAATTGCCTAGAAAAGATCAAAAGACCGAAGTGGAAGCATAACAAGTTGATCCAGCACTGGAGTCAGAAAGAAGTAGAAGGAATGCCAAGAAGACCAGAAGAATGAACAGGGACAAAATTTTTAATCCATTTATTATTGCGACTGGTCTAAATCAATAATAACAAGCAATTGTCTACTATGAAATATTCTAATATATTTTATCTGTGCAGTTGCCACAGCTAATAATTCACATGCCATATTTAAATAATGATTCTAAAAAATAAGTGTGAAGAATTTATGAAAAAGAAACAATTTCGGTATGAGGTCCATCTTAAAGAATTATAGAATCTAGGTCTAGGTGTACTAGTTTAAAATGTGCCTTTTCAGAAAGAAACATTATAATCACTGTTATATCTGTAATATTTCCACTGTTGGAAAGAAAAACACAATTTTGACCACATAATTTCTACATATACAGTATAATTAGACAGAAAATATATATTATTCAAACTTTTTCTGAACAAAAAGGGTCCACTCAGATGGTTTTTTTTTTCTATTTTTTAGCTGCTTTTAGTTCCAGCTGCTCTTCCTTTCATCTCTTTATACTTCCATAATTCATGCAGCAGAGACTGGATACAAAGCATTCATTCACTAAACAGATTCAGGTGAGGACATTGTGTAGGAAGTGAAATAGTGTCAGCAGGGTGAGCTGTGACCTTGTAAACCAGCCAAGCCAAGGGTGCCGGGAATGTGAACTTTACTGGTGTCATTACAAAGCATCCATCTCTTACACACCCTAAACTAAAATATCTTTTTTTGCACACTTGAAACTGTACAAATCTCACCTTCTTATATTTTAAAGTCTGTTAACGCATTCTCAGAAAATCCTAATTGACAAGCGAAAATCCTTTTGATAGAACAACAAACTAATAGTGCTACTACAGGAGGTAGCCCACAACCACCAGTGATACTAATTACAAACTATATTTTTATTTGCTGAAGACCTCATTGCTTCACTTTCCCAGGACTTAAATACTGGCTTCCAGTGACATTTGAGAATTACTCGAAATATGTTCCACATGCTTTTGCTTAATGTTGCAAAGCTTTTGCCAAAGTTTGACCAGCCCATAAACTTTAAAAAGCTAGATGTCAGCTTTGTTTTATACAACACAGTGAAACACGCCTAAACAGTTCTACATGTGAGGTCTATCATCAGGCCAGAAATTTCATCTTAATTGAAGTAATATAAGCAGGTGTAATTATCTAAACACCTTTCTGAAAAATAAGTTTGGTGGGTGTGCAGACCTTTACAACCCCCCCATTCCCCCCCCCCCCCCAAATATACACACCAATCAGTAGAAGAGAATCTACACGTTATGGCCACTTTTTCACTTCAAAGTCAACATTTACAGCACACACATTGACAGCCACTGTAAACATTATGGATATGGAGTATGCATGAGCACCAAATATTTGAGAATACAACTTTAAAGATACTCTAGGAGTTCCCTGTTCATATCAATTTTACGGGCAGTGCCAATAAGGCAGACTTTATTTATGTGAAAAATTTACATTTTGGTTCCATTTAATTACAAACTTAACATCAAGGAGGTTCTGAATTAAGAAGAATAGTTATAAAAAATAGTTACAAAAAAAAGATAATGGAAGGTTCATGGGAATCAGTCCTCATGGCAATCAGAGTAACTGGTCTTGTCATAAAGGCACACAGAGAAATTGTAGAATATTAACACAAGTACTTCACAAAAAGAAGCTGGAATGTGCACAGCCAACATAATTTAAAGGATGTTTATTATAATTGTTATTTGATCCACACCTACAATGACTTAAATGTTGGAACCAGGAATGATTTTTTTTCTTTAACAGTTACTGAGACAGGTTTAAATTTAACTAAATTAAGCTGTGAAGACCAAAATACAAAACTAATCATTTAATAATCATAATAATTATAAAAAATTTCAAATAACTAGAAAGTTTTAAAAAATGTACAGGCAATTACTTAAACAATACAGATATCCAAAAAAGCCTGTGTAAACAGGGGAGCATTAAGTTTAGTTTTAAAAAAGGAAATGGTCAAGAATTAAAATGTCAGGGAATTGCAAGCAATGGCATTTGATATACAGTTGTTGAAGCACTATTATTTACTTTGGGGGTATATTAGTTTTACAGAAATGTGACCTGAAATGTAATGGCACTTATTAAGAATCACAATATTTAATTAGAGAAAAAGGAATGGAGCATTGTGTTTGCAAGATTTTTGGTGGTGGTAAAACTTTAGGCATTCAATTTTGAAGATGCTGCAACTTTCATTATCCCCTCCAGATGTTTCAATGAGCACAGCATTAAAATAAATATAAAAAGATGAAATGGACAACATCATTTATGAGTGTTTCACCTTCTTTGCCAATGGACAAATGCCCACAAACTAGCAGTAAATAAAAAAAAATTTAGATCAATAGCTGTGTGACAAAATGTCAGCTAGGGAATTGCTTGTTCCATTAATTAAAGTCACAGTTCCAACTTTTTGTACTTTTTCTTCCACATAGAAGCATTAAATGCTTTGTAAAAGTAATAAATCTTTCAATATTCTATTATTTTACAGGGTTGGATATCTTTTCTTTCTCAGGAAGCAGTAGAGCTCTTTTAAGGCTTCTTTTGGAGGGTAGCTCTAGCACATGGCTAATTGTGTATGCAGATAAGCCATGTGGCACTGCACTGGGATAGGGATAAGTGCTACATATTCGGTGGCAGTAATGTCAGCAAATGCTCCCCTTAAAATTTTTTTTCTTTTAAAGGCATGTATGGTGGAAGGCTGATCTTAGAGTATGCATGCATGAAAGTTTTGCTCATGTCTGCTACAGCTCTGTGATGTCACACCTGTCCCACAAAGCATCATGGGGAGCTGGGAAAAACTGTCTTTCTAAGCCAACCACAAGGCAAATTTCCATGAAAATATTTGGCAAACAAGGTCACAGGTGAATACAGCATATTCATTGCAAAAAAACACTTTGGTGAAATTTGATGATTAAAACCTAGTGGATTAGTAGTCGATTATAAACCAGCATTTAGCAATCTATAAATATTTTATTAACTGTAATATTAATAATAGCAAAATACCCGTGCTTCGCAGCGGAGAAGTAGTGTGTTAAAGAGGTTATGTAAACATATATATACATATATATACATATCTACATATACACATATCTACATATACATATATATATATATATATATATATATATATATATATATATATATACATATACACATCCACATATATATACATATATATATACACATATCAACATATATATACACACATACATATACACACATACATAAACACACACATATACATATATACATACATACATAGTGCGTTGTAACACGGGCTGTGATTGATACATGGGAGGGAGACGACAAATCACAGCTTCCCGCTTTCTAATCGGGCCTGTGATTAGTGCTTTGACTGATGCCTAGATCCCACAGTATGTCCCCTTAGGAGAGGCGTTAGGCAAGTGTAATTGAATAGTGGTGCTGCAAGTTTAGCTTTACACCTGTTTTTAAGGCTTATTGACTGAAAGGGGCTTTCATGAAAAAACTTAGGGCTTTGCTACAGGATACACCCTCCACAAGTTAAGGAAGTAAAAATAAAGGTACATATTTCTGTTTTATTTAAACCTTTTAAGTTTGTATGCGGGCAGCATGGTGTCGCAGTGAAAGGTGCCAGTTAGGAGACCCGGGTTCGCTTCCCTGCGTGGAGTTTGAATGTTCTCCCCGTGTCTGTCTGGGTTTCCTCCGGGTACTCCGGTTTCCTCCCACAGTCCAAAGACATGCAGGTTAGGTGCATTGGCGATTCTAAATTGTCCCTGGTGTGTGGGTGTGAGCGCCCTGCGGTGGGCTGGCACCTTGCCCGGGGTTTGTTTCCTGCCTTGTGCCCTGTGTTGGCAGGGATTGGCTCCTGTATTTAGGATATAGCGGGTTGGATAATGGATGGATGGACATTTGTATGCATAGCCCCATTTGACCGTTTTCATTTTTTTTCTTTCTTCAGTAATATTTCAGCAAACCCGGAGCTTGTCAGTTCAAATCCTGGTACTGACACCACTGTGTGACCCTGAGGAAGTCACTTCACCTGCCTGTGCTGCACAAAACAAAAGTAATGAAACAAATTGTACCTCAGATGTTGCAAGTTGCTGGAATAAAGGCATAAGTAAAATAGATAAATATGTATTATACACATAGGAACTGTTCATTTATTTTCAGTTAAGTCATCTGCAGCAAACCTTTATAAATGAGGGTTTCTCCTTTTTAGATTTCTTCTTCATTGAGGTTTTCTCTTGGAGAGCTTTTTTCATTTCATTGAAAATTAAAGCAGCAGCTGCCAAAATATGTAGCTTTCTTATTAATTTTTCAACATTGTGTAAAATAACTTTATAACGTAACATAAAAGGTTTAAATACTGGTTATCCTTTTACACTAAAATATTACTAAAGAGATACAAAAAAAGTAAAATGGATATGTTGTTTTTCTTTAAGGAGATTAAATATTACTGAAGAAAGAAAAAAAAAAACTAAAACAGCCAAATGGGGCTATGCATACAAACTTAAAAGGTTTAAATAAAACAGAAATATATACCTTTTATTTTTACTTCCTTAACTTGTGGAGGGTGTATCCTGTAGCAAAGCCCTAACTTTTTTCGTGAAAGCCCGTTTCAGTCAATAAGTCTTAAAAAGAGGTGTAAAGATATTGACAATAAGCTACGCAAACCCACCAAGACATGGAATCGTTTAAATCAAGGCGCGAGTCGAAAAACACCATCACATACTATTAGTTAACGATTAACACATTTCTATATGTATTGTAAGCATACAATACAACTGATAATATGTTGCGCTTATTTATCTGGTGTACCGACATTTTTGCGTGTTTAATGGCTGAAATCCAACGTGGTTTGTGCCCTTCAGAATGAAAACAGTTTGCATTTACCTTTTTAATAAAAGGCGAGCTTTTAAGCCTGAGAAATCACCCCGTAAATGCACACGTTTAATTCTTTATCACTTCAAACAACTGAACTATCCAGAACATTTCAGGCATACATCCAGCATTCAAACTATGTATAAAAAGCACAACTGTTAAAGGAATTTAGCATTTCTTAATTGAAAATGTTCCTTTAATCCTCAACATGTCTCAATGAGTCGTTCTGGTGATTTTACTTGATGTTTTGATCTTCACAGGTGGCGCAGTGGTAGTGCTGCTGCTTTGCAGTAAGGAGACTGTGGAAGATTGTGGGTTCGCTTCCCGGTTCCTCCCTGTGTGGATAGCGCTTTGAGTACTGAGAAAAGCGCTATATAAATGTAATGAATTATTATTTCTGGTTAATTGTGTTTGCAGTTGAGATGTTCTTTCCTGATTTATACTTGTTTTCTCGTTAATATTTGTTTCGCTGGTGTTAGTGTTCTGATTAGAGGTTATTGGTCCTTTGATGTCTCGATGGTTTCTTCTTAGAACAGCTCCTATTACGCAATTCCGTCACATACTGGTCTATTGTTTCGCTGCTTTTCTGGAAACATGTAAAAAACTTGTGCCGCTCAAACGTCACATTGCGCTTTGGGTTGCAATACGTTTCGAATTTTTCAACTATTTTGTTCAATTTCATATTGTCTCCATCTTCTTCAAACTGAAAATTGTTATACACCTCTAGCGCCTCTTCGCCAATTACATGTAGAAGCATAGATGCTTTCATTTTTTCACTTTTCCTATCTGCTTCAATCGCAGCAAGATACAACTCGAATCTCTGTTTAAATCTTTTCCAATTTTCAGCTACATTTCCCTTTAACTGGAGATTTGGTGGGGGCTGTAATCCTTCCATATTTTTTTTCTCTTTTGCTAGAACGTCTTAGCGCTTTCTGACCACGTTTTCGGGTTACTCACAGACATGAGACTCGTTCAAAAGCTGAACCTCTTCTTCACATTCCTCTTCCAGTCTGCCACTTCTGACACCATGTAGTGATCTTGTTAGGTTCGTAGTTTAATCAATACACAGGATTGAAAGATATAATAACTTTTTAATAGACAGACTTTAGAGACATTTACTGTACAAGTTACTACTCGTTCTTTAGTTCACGCCCATTCTCCTACTTGCATCGGCATTCACAGGCATTACTAATCATTTTGTAAGTATCCCTTAATAGACCTTACTAATCAACTATCATTAAAAAATCCAACGTGGTTTGTGCCCTTCAGAATGAAAACAATTTGCATTAACTTTTTTAATAAAAGGCGAGCTTTTAAGCCTGAGAAATCACCCCGTAAATGCACACGTTTAATTGCACATGTGTTAATATGTATGCTTACACAGTATTAAACCCACCAAGACATGGAATCGTTTAAATCAAGGCGCTGCTCTACCTTCTTCCATGTGATTACGTAGGAGGCGTGATGACGCGATACGCGACTCCGCCCCCGTCCATTACAGTATATGGACAAAAAAGAGGTTCCAGTTATGACCGTTACGCTTTGAATTTCGAAATGAAACCTGCCTAACTTTTGTAAGTAAGCTGTAAGGAATGAGCCTGCCAAATTTCAGCCTTCCACCTACACGGGAAGTTGGAGAATTAGTGATGAGTGAGTGAGTGAGTGAGTGAGTGAGTCAGTCAGTCAGTCAGTCAGTCAGTCAGTCAGTCAGTCAGTGAGGGCTTTGCCTTTTATTAGTATAGATAAATTATCATTTAAAACATATATATTTTTAAACATGTTTCTTATTTTTTCTTTCATTTTTATTATGTTAAAAAGACTTATAACACGTTTTATAGCATACCCACTGTTAACAGAGTTTTAGAATAGGAGTTTGCCAAGACTCAGAAAGCACCAGTAAGAGTTTTACAATGGGTGCTTTCTATAGTACATGTATTAGCCCCTTACTGCTATTTAAATAGACCAGTGTGTTCCAGTCTCAGTTCTGGGAAGGGCTTGAAGAAGGTCAGTACACACTGGTACAGAATAATGGCACTTCTGAATTTTTACAAGTTTTATATTTGCAGTGTTGTCTAGCATTCTGGCTCATGTCATGCAAGTCCAAACCTCCCCCTTCAAATGAATGAGAACATCTTGCACCGCTCAAAACTTCAAGGGACCCCCCCCCCCCCCCCCACCCCTCTTTTGTGACACTTGAAGCACCACCTTCTAATGACTATTCATATGTCACAGCCCTCAAAATGTCAAGGGTGTCCTACACCCCTTGTCAATCAAATGTTAGTGGTTGCCAGAGCTTGATGCTCCTATTTACATAGGATACTTAACACTACTGCTGCTTTCTAAAAGAAGAATAAGAAAATGAAAAAAGACCAGATAATTAAACTAGGAGATCAGTTAGAAGTGAAATGCTTCTCTGATTGTGAAACTGGTTGGAATAAAAACCTGCAGCCACAAAGGTCCCCCGGGACTTAAAAAAGGATTTGTTTGTTTTACACAGCAAAAAGAGACTAATATATGAACTACCTGGAAAGCCATTTAAGCTCCTATTCTAAGTGGTACAATATTATATTAAAAAATACCAAAAAATAAGATGTGTACAGGAATGGCAAATAATTTGATTAATTTCTTTCTGTAGAAAGTTTAATAATCTGTTTTCACGATGAGAGAAATAAAAGGTGTTTAATCCAAAGACTAAAGGAAAGATATGCATAAAGATAAAAGAAACTTAAAAAGAAAGAGAGAAAATTACAGACTTTAAGCACCTCTTCAGGGCAAATGTGATTCTCCTTTTTTGAAGAAGCTATGAAGTGTAAATTAGGAAAATGAAAAGGGTAAACGCTAACACTGTAGCTAGAAATACATTTGAAAAATGTAATATTGTGAAGGCATTCCCCGTGGCTACTACAGTGGAGTTAACTTAGTTACAGAAGCAGCAGGAATCTTCTGATTAAAAATCTTTATCACAGCAAAGTTTTTTTCTTTAAAATGTTAAAAACGTGTCATTAGAAGAAGTCTACAAAGCTTTTCCTAGGATAGAGGTATTTAATAAGCTTCTTCTGAAATAATCCACATGGGGATTCTGACAAGGCAAGCAAAATCTACACCAGAACTGGAATAGGTTTTTGTTACTGGCATGCTTCCAAACAACATACTGTATATTAAAGCTTTTTATGCTTGACAGATCCTACGGACTAGCAAGACATAGTCAGTTTTTAATGGATCAATATCTTGCATGTCTGTCAGTAAACATCTATGATACCTAAATTTAAAACACATGAACATTTCTTTCTGGTCAGAAATCTGGGAATCTCTGATTAATCCATGATTTGACATTTGTAGTTTCAATACCCATTATTAAGTCCATATGTCACAACAGGAATATAATTTTGACACCATATACTCTCTTCCATTGCACAGATTTTAGCTTAGTTCAACTTCTTTAAACAACAGAACTATTGTGGCAATATAAAATAATATTTTTTTACCTTTTTTATAAATAGTTCTGAATGTTCTGCAAAATATGGGAAATTTAAAAAAATTGCATTTTCTTCTTTATAATGGGTTAGATAGAGGAATCTTCTATCTCAAAAAGGAGTAGTGACAAAAAGTTGAGTTTAGCAAAGAAACATTTTGCAACCATTGGAGAGCAATAAAGTAAAATAAAATCAGCACCTGAATCTGTGCATAGGGCAGCGTTTCTCAACCTTTAAGTATTTGCGACCCGAGTTTTCATAACAGTTTTAATTGCGCCCCCCTAACGTTTTATTGAAACGAGCCCACTAATACCAATTTGTTCCTTTTTAATTAATGATATATCATAAATGCATATTTTATTATATCTACTTAACTTTTATCGATATTTATCTAACTCTATACTGTATTTATTTTTCTAGTATCAGAATGTAGTTTAAGTTAATTTGTTTTGGTTTCAATAGATGTATTTTTCATATTTTCGATTCTTGTTTTCTTTTTTTTCAAATCGGGGCGCACCCCACAGTTTGAGAATCGCTGGCATAGGGTATGCACAGTCAAGGTTCACCCAAAAAAAAAAATATATATATATATAAGGCATGTGAATTATTTTCTGAGTTAGGAGACAAGACTGCAGTGGATTGGCATCACTTTCAAAGAGTTGCACTTGCTGATTCCAGGACATGCTCCAAGATGAAATAATATGCATGGAAGGAAAATCAGATATTGCTCTGAAATTGGAGGTACAGTAGAGTCTCGCTTATCCGACATAAACGGGCCAGCAGAACGTCGGATAAGCGAAAATGTCGGATAATGGTAGGTGTTAAGAAAAAGCCTATTAAACGTCAAACTATGTTATAATTTTACACATTACGTGCCTAATACAGTGGAACCTCAGTTCACGAACATCTCTGAACACGTACAAATCGGATTATGACCAAAAAGTTCACCAAACTTTTGCCTCTGTGCACAACCACACACTCGGTATAGGAATAAGCCAGTTTCCCTTTCGGTTTGTGCATGCCGATGATTTCCGCACGTTTTCAGTCTCTCCCTGTGCATTCCCTGTGCAGCGTTAGAGAGAGAGCGCGAGAGAGAGACACAGACAGACATATGCATGCGCAAGAGAGAGAGACACACGCACACACACATACGAGAGACACACGTGCACACGCGCAAGAGAAAGAGAGACACGGAGACACACGCACACACACACACACACGAGAAAGAGAGACACATGCACGCACGAGAGAGAGAGACACATGCACGCACGCACGCACACACGAGAGAGACACACACACACACTTGCACACGAGAGAGACGCACATGCACGCACACGCACACACACGCGAGCGTGTGAGAGACACGCACGCCAGAGAGGGACAGCCACATAATCCACTATAATCATGTTTTACAACAAAACAACAGAAAAATTTAACTGAAAAAATGAACTTAGCAACAAAAAAATAGACTACGCTCACACTCGCAACTTGCAGTTCTTGTTCCTGATTGATGCATTTTTTTTTTGTTTTTTTTTTTTGCGGTAGGATGTCGGATAATACAGAATGTTGGATAAGCGAGACTCTACTGTAGTTTAAGACTGGAATTACTCTTGATTCTTTTCCTCTTATTGAAATGTCCTTCAAATGAAGAATATGTGCAAGCATGTATAAATTGCATACTTCACTTTTGAACAAATCTCTTATCAATGCACATGTAGTACTGAATTTATTTTTATTTTTTCAAAGATGCATTTAAGTACAGGATGCCTTATAAGTAATCAGACAGTTGTTTTATATTTCTAAATTAACTCCTAATTATAATTTAGATTTTTTTAACTTTAGCAATATGGACTTGGCTTAGAAGGTGTGCTACTCTGTAGAAAGAAGAGTTGAAAAATGAGTGAATAGGCAGAACTAGTAATTAGGGTTTCATTTTTGGTGTTCACGTTTTGCAACTTCATTTTTAGTTTCCACCATTGTGACTGTTGATTCTAACATTAATTTAAAAAAAAATCCCAAAAAAAACTGTACTGGCTGCTGATTGTACCACTAACCCCTTTTTTACAGTACAGTACTTCTGAGACCCCTGTAAAATGTATTCATAATGATATATTGCTGTGACACTGAGTTGAATTAAGCAGGATTAAGAGTGTTATGTTAAGACACAGTATGTTATGTCATTATTTTGTATAATGAATTCTTATGATACTCTTTCCTTAGAAATATATTACCATAATAATAATGATAAAGCTAGTTTAATAAATTTGGCTTTTATGGCATTAATAATGAAGACACAGTGCCCCACAATACAATACAATACACAAATGACATTTAGCATAACTATAAACATACATATAATTCTTCTGTTAACAATTTTTATCACCAGGTCAATGGAGATACAGTGGAAACTAAGATGGGACCTAGCTATGGCAAAGTCTTCGTTGGCTGGACAGAAGGGCATTTTATTTCTTCCTACCTAGGTTTTGTATTGGTCCTGTACAAACAATATAGTGATTATTCTGTTGGTGCTGCCTTCTGCTCCAGAAGCCAGTTACAGGAATTAGTTCATTTTCCAAGTTTCCGTCCATCTCTCTAGTTCACTGTCCATACTGTATATTAAAAATTCCTTTATATTAGTCTTTCTGCCAAATTCCCAAAAATTAATTTCTCAATTACAAGCCAATATAATTTAATAATTTACCTTCTATTAAAAGCTGAATTACACAGTTACCTTCTCTACAACTCAATGCATTCCACACAAACACACTAAAAACTCTTTCACATTCACAGTTCCTCAGGCTCGGCTGTCTTTGCAATGATCAAGATGACTTCTGTATGAAGAGTTCCTTCACTGATAGAGGATACCCTTCTTATGTTGTGAAGAGGGCTCTCAATCAAGCTAAGAGCAGACATCAGAATATTTGCTCTAAGGGGAACACCTGTAAAAGCAACCCGCAATCTTCTCATTCTCTTTTTTCTACTGTAACAATCTTTATCTCCCACAGGCAATTAAACAATTTTCCAAGTTCGAAAGACAGGACCTTCCACAGGAGCCTTTTTTCCCAGCCCACTTCTTGTCTGCAGCTCACTTCACAAACTAGAGACACGTGCCTTTCCAGGCACTTTCAGTTGTAACAGGAGCCACTGTATCACATACAAATATGTCACTGATATTATTGTATCTGATCCTTCTGGAAAATGTAATACTAAAAAACAGGCCTTGTGCCAGCCCAAAAGTCTTTATTGGTTTCAGCCTTGCAACATGTCCTCATATGTATTATTTGTGCCGTACTCTTCTGGTATACCATATTATGTACAAATTACAAACTTTTTTTAGAGTGCAGACTTATGAAAATGTAAGTTTTCAATGAATACATTTTAAAAATCTATCAAACTGTGCAGCCCAAAATTATAGTGCAGATGAAACAAGTAACAAAGTAATAGCACGGCCTGCACAGGTCAGTCTGACTAGATTCTCATTACAGAATGCAACAGCAAGTTCCACTTTCACTGGGCTCCACTGAAATGAGCTTTAATATACATGTGCCTGAAGTGAATCATGGTGCTGAAACAAGAAGACCAAAAATACATAATATTTTAATATTTTTATTCAAGACCTCAGCTGTACCTTCTTATGAGTTTAACATTATCTGAAAACCATGTCCGCTTATGAAATTGAACTGTTACAAAATAAGGTTGCGTTTAGATATTTTCATCATTAAACAAAAAAAAAAGAAATAGCATCAACCTCACTGCTGTCCTTGGCATTTAATACCATATTTAAAAAATAATCACGCAGACTTTGTTAGTAATTACACTTAATTTTTAAATAGTTAAACTTAGAGAATGTTCTTGTCATGATTTTTTATTTTTTATCATTAGACTATGGTTTACCAAATTTTGTACAACAGTTTTGTATTTTAGAAGGTTGAAAGTTGTTATTATTTCTGTGACATCAACATACAACCATAATGAGCTTTTGTTGTTTACCATTACTGAGCACATTTAGAAGTTGGCTATGTTTGACATCATGGCAACTGTTGTGATTCCTATCACAATGAAGCACAAAAAGGACGAGCAGGTCTCAAAACAAAACAAAAAGCCAGAACTGCCCTTATTTCAGGTCGGGTGGTGACTCGATTGGTCTCGCCTCAGGCAGACCAACTCAAGTCAAAGGGTTAAGGTTATTAAAGAATTATTAAAAAATGCCCTTTTAGTAGAATTTGAAAAACAATATAAAAAATCTCTGGTCCAATGAACACACACACAAAAAAATTACTTAATATTAAAAGAATGCACTTTAAGACAAGGAATCACAAAACAGAAAACAAACAAATCCAAGACAGAATCCAATAAGCAGTGACTTAGAATGAATGTAGGGGACAAAAGCTGGAAAACCCAAACATAAATCACAGATCAAAAACAGGAATTAAGAGCTTATATGCAATGCTGAATTCCCCTTAAATACTAACTGGAGCAGTACACAAGCTGCATGATTAGGTGGCCATGCCTTCTTTGGCTCTAATTAAAGGAGAGAGGGCAAATAACTGACAAAACTACATATACTAAAATAGAATAACAAGAAAACAAAATAATAACAATGTCAAAGAAAATGGCAATTTTACACAAAGACAAAACAAAACCAAGATCAGAATTCACAGCACAATATTTAGAACTATATTTGAAAAAACACAAAGGATTAAATAAACAAAAAAACAAACTTAAGCCTGGGCAACAAACAAGTCTAAAACATAACAGCAATGTGCATATTAAACATGTCAAAGTACATACTGTACTTCACCACTCTACTTTTGACGCAAATCAATTGGTTTCTTTTGGATGGTGAGGTCTAAGACTATTAGGCATTGCTAATAAAAAATGCTCTTTTGCATGTTCTGTACACTGAACTCTGTCTGTCATCTAATCTAATGTAATCTCCTGAACAATTTTTCATCTCTTGGCAGAGATTTTTACATTTTTAATAGCCTGTCTGCCTACATTTTACAGGAACACAACACTGCTTTATATTACTTTTCCAGATATGCCAATAGGGTGTAGCTGCAGAGAGGTACGCTCATCTCCATCAGTCCTTCTTAGATGTTTGAGCCTGTTCAGTGTTGCATTCATCTTGAATATTAGACAGGAGGTTGGACAGTGTCTATCTGTAGGTTAACACAGCACTGAATGCCAAGTGTTTTACAAGTATACTGTATATTATAGTTGTGTGTTTTCCAGTGAAATTTATTTCTCCCTTATTTCCCAACAAAACTATGCTATAGATACATTTTCTTTGCAGGTGTTGAATATGGGATTCCTATTTTATCATTTCTGTGGAGAATCATATTTTGTTAGCTGCTCTGCACTCTAAAGTAAAAAGTTGGAGTGTAGGAATTCATTTAAACAGCCACTAATCATGAAACTTTAACAGGGAGAAAGAGCCGGTAAGTCTGTTCTGCTAGAGAAGATAAGACGATTTAGGAATTAACTTGTATAGGGAATTATAGAGCAAAGTTAACCAGCATGTAGTAGAATTTAAAACTGCTTTGAAAGAAATGGAATGGAGCTTAAAAGCAGCAAAAAACAATGAACAGCGTAAATAATAGTGGTATATCCTGAAATTAAGGAGCTGGCCAATTATTTCAGTTTACTATAGTGTGTATAGTCAAATGTTTTACTTATATAGACTGAATAACATTTTAAATGAGACATTTAATGCATGGAATAATAAATAAATTAAGGGGAGTAGTATAGCTGGGATTTGTTTAATTTTTAATTTCACCAAAATCACTCTATTATAAAATAATATTGACTTTATACATTATGAAAAAAATGTAATTATGTTTATTGTGTATTTTTAATAAACTGTATATATATTTTTGACCTTTGCTCCAGTGTTATGACAATGTGCTGGAGGAGGTTCCTAAAGCATGAGCTCCTGTTCCGATTATTTTTGTTTTATGTGAAACTGATGAATAAGGTAATATATGCCATTATTTTTCCTTCTTTTTGACATTCATTTGTCCTGTAACTTGTTACCCCTTTTTGTTTTCTATGTCTTGCAAATGCAGTGGGGATATATATGACGGGAGGCTGATGTTTATTTTTTGTTGTATCATCCTATTCAGATCTCTCACTGAGTAAACCCCCAAAACCAACGTCTGTGTGGTCCTATTGGTTTCCTTTTCACAATGCAGGGTAGTGGTTCTGTCTTGGATGCAATGGCAGAGCAAGGACCAGCTACACTAGCCCTTCTTCTATGGTGTCTATTGTATATATAACTTTCCATTGCACTTCAGCCACTCTGACTAGACAAAGACATTTCTAGGCTTATAAAGCCATAGACAAGAAATACCTCTATGAAGTACTAAATAATTCTTTGGAAAGTAAGAAACTTAAAATAAAAAAAAAATCACATGTTCAGATCTACAGTATCTTTTAGGTGAAGCTAAAAAAACCTTTGTTCTTTAATATATGTAAATATAATATGAGTATACATATATATAAAACTATGTGTGTGTATATACAGTATATATATATATAGGTCTGATCACAATCTGATTATTTGGATGGTTATCTGCCAGTTAACACTTGTGGTTGGTTGGCCAATTAGCACATATCCACCATACCCTCTCAGCTGCAAGAAGCGGATTATAGACATGCCATATAGTACTGGTCAAATAACAGAGTACACGACACATGTTTCACCCTAACTGGGGCTTGTCAGCTTTGCTTCCCGTTGCGGGGATTGAACCTTTGACGTCAGCACCTGAGGGAATGGTGAAGATCAGACTATTACATCTATAGATCTGATCACAATCTGATTATTTGGGTGGTTACCTGCCAGGTAAAAGTTGTGGTTGGTCGGCCAATAGGCAAACATCACCCATGTCTCCTCAGCTGTGATAAACAGATTACAGACATGTCATGTAGTACCTGTCAACGATACAACACAACGATATATATATGCTATATAGTACCTGTAAAATAATACAAAGAGTACGCCACACGTGTTTCACCCTAATTGGGGCTCATCAGGTGTACACACCTTTGCTTCCCCTTGAGCCCCAAGTAGGTCGAAACATGTGTGGCGTACTCTTTGTATTATTTCACAGGTACTATATAGCATATATATATCATTGTGTTTGGGCTTCTGAGTTGCATAAAAAGACAGTCAGGTGGATGTGTGCAAAACACACTTTATTCCTGAACTTGAAATAAAAGTATCAAAGTCTTTTAAAGGAAGACTGCAAATGTGATAAACTTTACTCATTTGACGCCAGTTGTCTCTTTATGGAAATTGAAAGAATGCAAGGGAATCACCAACAGTGCTAATGAGATCTGTGAACAATATACAGGACAGCACACTTATCTGAGCAGTGAACCAAAATATTATGTAAGCAACATGACTTTAAAGCTTCCTAACAGTGTGAGATATGAGTTTATATGCTGCCGTTTTAGCCATCTACAGTTGATCCTGCAAAGGTAAATTCTAGGCCACCTGAAAATGTGTTTTTTCTGTATTTGCTAGCTGTTTGAAAATGTGTTTCTGTGTACTTGAACCAGCCTCAGAGAATGGAATTGCAGAGTGACCACTCACGCCCTACCACTCTGCTTCATTCGATATTACATGGCTGTCACTGAATGAACCATCTAGTGAGTATGAAATACATGTCCTTTTGCCCATACAGCCATTGTAATAATGGAGCACTTTGACAACCCACTTTATTGCAAGACATTCCTTCTCAAAGGCAATAATTACTTAGTTAAATAATGGGATGGTCCCCTTTATAGAAAACCTGAGACAGCACAGACCCCAAACAGGTCCTTGGTGTCTGTTTGAAGGATAAATCTTCAGTAAAGTCCAGATTTCACAAAACAGGGCAAAAAAAAAGAGTGGCTTTCAAATCAGTAAGACATTACTGCAATTTTTACATCCCTTCAGTTAAAGAAGCAGCTCTACTAGAAGAAATTAGGAATAAAATGTCTATAACAGCTTGCCATGCCCAAATAAACATGGACCTACTTCTGTGTCTCCGGATACAAATACATGAGTGCCTTCTCAATCGTTTTCATTTCTAGTTTAATTAGCCCCTCACTTCATCTGCTGTATGTAGGCAGAACACTAAATGAGAATGAACAGAGTTGTAGCACTACTAGTGGGAAGTCATGTCTTTTGAGTTAGACAGTTAACTCTATATCATTGAACTGGACTCTTATTGCAAGTAAAAAGCATACCTTAAATGGATAATTGACTATGTCCACAAATTATAAAAGACATTTTAGTCCAGTCATACTTCAGTCACATTAATAAGCTTCTTTAAATAATCTTCATTAATTGTTCTCACGTGGAATTATCTGCGTGTCATCTTCTTCTTTATCATTGTCAGAAAGCAGTTTGGTTGTTGAAAACAATTAAAGGTCAGTGCTGAGCTTAGTTCTGGATTTATAAAGCTATGGAATTCCTAGTCCTCAGGATGGTTTTAATTTTGCCACAATTAATCTTCAAAATACACAGTAGATGGTTTATAGGGGTGTTACCCTAAGTTTTGTGTAATAGCAAATTAATTTAAAACTATATACAAAATAAACCATACTTTTAAATTAACATTAAATAAAGCTGCAAAAAGAAAAGTCATTTAAACCCTTCAATTTATAATTCAAAACATATAACAATGCAGCTGCAAATACTGATGTGTAAACTAGAAGCCAAGATATTTAAACAATATAATTTTAAGATGAAAAAGGCGATGAACCCTGTTTAAAATTGCCAAAGAAAATAACACAAAAGCCAGGGAAAAGCAGCTCATGCACTGTGTGCAGATGTGCCTTTTTAAATACAGTGGAGTTAAGAAATGTTTTGCTTTTTGAATCAGAAAAAAACAGGTCAAAGCCTCAATTTGTACTTAGGTTTGTGGTCTATGCAACCTGTGCCTAACTTAATACAAAGATGGAATATTAAGCGTTTCTCATAACAACACCATAGCTTACAGCCTGAAAACAATATGGTCTTGTACCCTGCAAATGTGGTGTATTTGTAAAGATACAACGCATACTGCAAAAGTGTAACATGAAGAGCCACTCTGTAGGAAGTAGTGGAATACAGAAACAACCTAAAAGGATTCAGGAGGAAGTACATCTCACAGTGAAAAAAACCCCTCATTTTTCCTAGGATCCTGGAGCTGGTAACACAGAGCAGAAGTAACTGTGTAACAGAGGGAAAAAGAGGACCTACATTCTATTAAGCAATCCTGCTTGACTTCCTCCATGTGCAATAACTATGGGCACACATAAGGGCATTGAAACAAGGTAAAGATGCTCAAGCAGTCACTTTTGATTTCTTAGTCTTGCATGTTCTTTTTAATGTTGTAACAGGGAAGTGTTTTCCACTGGCTGGCCAAACAAATATAGAGGGGAAAAGAGGACGAAACACTAATTTGGGGGGAAATTTCTGAATTTGGAAATGCCTCTTATCTAATGTTGATAGCTTTTAACTGTGTACCCATTTGATGTGCAAGTACTAATCAAGTGCTGCCTCTAATCGAACTGAGGCCTGGAGTGAAATCTTTCTGGGGCCCACTACACACCCCTCTCATACCCTGTACCACCCCACACCCTGCACCACCTGCCCCTCCCTTTCCTTGGATTCACTACATTAGTATTTCTTATAACAGCCTTAATTCGCACAATAAATATATAAATAAATGATAAATGAACATAGGAGAAAACATCATAAACTTAACTATAACTTTTACCTTCAAATCCTTTATTTTTAAATAATTAAAACTCAAAAGTGAATGTTTAAAGGTTTCTTCAGTCTTTTTTTGCATATCACAACAGCTCATATTTACATTTTCTGAAGGCAAAGTCATCTATGAGGTCATCACATGACAGCTTCTGTTCGAGGTCTGAGTTGATGCTGATGATAGCCAAGCTGCTTGTACAGTATGTTCCTGTTACATGGATGACTTCAAATATGTCTTGATGAGCTTAAGTTTTGAAAAACTGGTAACTGAAATGATTGTTGCAATCCAGAGGGCAACCCATTGACTTTGTCTTCAATGGTATTTAATGGCAACAATATATAAATTGATTTGTTTCTTTTATAAATGAAGGTCTAATTAGTAATAATAAAATTAATGGTCCAAAGTTTCAGTCTGATGTTACTCCTTTTTACTTGATACAGGCAACAGTACCACTTATAAAGAGATACAACAACAAAAACAATTTTATTACTACTACTAATTTAAAATATAACTACTGCTACTACTACTAATATATACTGTAAAATACTGCTACTGATAATAATCATAAAGTGAAAACCACTACTACTGCTACTGAATGTGCTTAATAAACTTACTCAATGGTGTAAATACATGGTCAAAATGAAACTGAATATTTAGATATTTAAAAAAATTAACATTTGAATGTATCACCTCAAATGATCAAAACCTCATTATGTCCTTCCAATGAGAGCAGATACCAATAAGGCAATAACTAAATCAGTAGTGTGAGACACCAATAAAATCAATCAATAAATCTGAGCTGTTTTTTGTATGTCAAAGTTTCTTGTGTGGCGCTTTTCCTTAGTTCAGCCAATAACTAGCTAGTAAGCAGAACAGCCTGTGTGTTGGGGAAATTTACAAACGTGTCCTCAATCCAACAACACTCAGAGCACTTAATATGTCAACTAACATTAGCAGCCTTTAAAAAGAGCTCCTAAGGTCCATGTGCTGGTAATAATCTGCAACAATGTGTCAGCTGGATACTGTAACATCAGATAATATCTGTTAAACAGTTGATCTTAAACCTTTTACGTAGAATGCTGCTCCATTACTCCAGTAAACTGGTAGATTTAGTGTAGTGGCAATAGATATAACAGCAGGTAGCTTACTGGAAGTCTGAAAAATTCAGATTTTTAAACACACTGATTCTTCATGCTTTCGTAATTTTATCTTTCTGTTATCCTGACATTTATTGAGTTAAAGCCATCTTTCTGCTCATTAATGAAAAGTTATCACATCAAGTGACTGTCAACAACATTAATTTGACAATTCATAAAACAGCAATAACTCCAATAGAATGAAGCGCAGATCTTTAGAGCTCTGCTCCGCTGAGGTTGTTGCTTTAGCAGTTACACTATGGTTAAGATTAGGGTTGTGGGGAGAGTTATCTGACTCAAGTCAAGCAAACCAAGTGACAAAAATGTGCTATCCAATTGGCTGTCCAGCAGGGTTCCTGAATGGCAGAGGTTTGCGAACCTCCAACTGGGCCCCCACATTAGCTCTCTGATCATAGGCCTCACGTACACAGTTTGATCTGCGTATGGGAAGGGGTGGCAATGAACTTATCTGATTATTAATCATAATAGTGATGGTTTGTTTAAATTATCTGCAGGTGGACTTGTTAATACTTTGCACGTAATCATCATGAGAAAATCGTTTGCATGTTGTAAACTACTGCTTACAAGCTACAGCGCAGCAAGATGCCAAAGCAGTGAATGTAGGATGTGCTCTGAGCTATAGCTCCGACAGTGCTGTATCATGCATTATATTGTATTGTAGACCATTTACAGACAGTAGGACAAATAGGCAACTGAGGTTTCTACAATTTCATGAAAAACCTCTCCTAATGAAAATGGAGTCTTCCTTCAATCCCTCAAAATTATTAAAGTAAATAGACTTCCAAAGAACACAATGTTGAAAGTAGTAGGTAAAGGCCTTTAAGTTTCTTGATATATATGGATCTGCCCAGTTCTGTTCAACACTTCCATCTTTCAGTGCATTTATACCACTCACGTTCATTATATTAATGCCCTTTCGAAATGAAGGGAAAGTTTTTGAGGTATTTGTTCATTGACAACATGAGAAGAATGTGGTGGAGCTCAAAGGTGATTCCAGCATGAAGTACATATTATTAATTTTTGCAAGGAACATAGCCTTTCTGAATAAAGCAGCTGGGGGACAGCTTTTGGTTCAATAAGAAGCAGCTACAAAAGAAGGAGTCACTTAAAATGAAGAATGCAGACAGTAGGGGAGGTAAATACACATGGAGTATTTTTTAATGTATACAGTGTTTGTGCTCTTTGGTATCTCTTGAATTATGGAGTCTTATTCAGGCAGGCTACGGGAATAAAATGTCTTTAGTCTTTAATAGAGAAGGCTACACAGGGACCTAATCCAGGTATTCAAAATTTTAATTGCCATTACTAAAGTTGATCCAGTATGTTTCTTTCTGTTTAAAGGGTGACTCGAGCACTTGAGAACAATTGTGGATGTTAAGAAAAGGTCTAGGCAGCGCTTTTTTACACTAACAGATGCGGGAATCTGAAACAAATTACTAAGTCACATCTTTCAAAAAAAAATCCATGAACTACAAGGACAACTTAGCCATTAGTTAAGGTTCATGGACTAAATTGGCTTTTCTTATTTGTCTTTCTTATGTTTTAGGTTCTTCGGGAGTCAGAGTGTATGTTTATGCTTAAGTAAAGACTGACACCCTATCCAATGTTCATTTCTGGAAATATTTGTTCTGGCATACGTTTGCATTTGTCACCTTAGGACAAAGTGATTAAGAAAAACTAGTTGGAGTAAACTCACTTTTTAAGGCATAAAACAGTAACATATGTTAAATATTGTATTATCTGATCTTCATTTCCTGATATACTTAAACTGCATCAGTGTTTCTGCATATACTGTAAATAGAGTACAGGGTGATTATTATTGTCCACATCACCCAAATGTCGCAAATCATAGAACAGAAAAGAAACTTTTTAAACAGTGCAACTAAACTTTTCTCAACTAAAACCCTCCACTTGCGTCCTTGACTCAGTCTCAATAGGATTTTTCAAGGAAATCTCGGATGTCCTAATTGAAAGTGCATTTAACATAGTGAACCCATTATTAGATGTGGGGGTCTTCCCAGATTATGTAAAGACTGCAGTTATTAAACTCATGCTTAAGAAAAATAATCTTGACTCCTCAGTACCTGACAAGTTTAGATCTATAACCTGACTTTTTTAAGTTAAATTCTAGAAAAAGTTTTTCACCAATTAAATGACTATTTAAATAAACATTCGGTTCTTGATAAATTACAGACAGCTTTTAGAACAAATCACAGGACAAACACTGTCCTGCTTAATGTAGTAAACTGCTTATAGGTTAATGGAGACAGAGACCACCTATCTGTTCTTGTTCTGCTAGACCTCTGCTTAGCTTTTGACACTACAAACGACAGTACTTTAATAAATTGCCTTGCTCAATGGGTGGGCCTGTCTGGCAGTGTCTTGAATTCAGTTTTATTTAACAAATAGAAAATACTTTTTTAGTTGTGGTAATTGTAGTTCAGAAATCCACGATATTGTATGTGGTGTACCGCAAGGATCTATTCTGGGCCCACTGTTATTTTCAATCTATTTGCTCCCATTAGATCAGATTATCTCAAAACAGAAGGTGAGCTACCACAGCTATACAGATGACATGCAGCTTTACCTACACACAGCTTGTATTTTGGATTGGATGAGTAGAAATTTCCTCAAGCTAAATAAGAAAAAAATCTGAAATTTTAGTTGTTAGTAAAAACGAAAGAAATGAGGGTATTAGAAATCAACTCAAGGCAGAAATAACTCAAGGAAGAAGTAAAGAATTTAGGTGGACTCTGACTTAAACTTTAAATTGTACATTAACCAGATTTTGAGAAATTAATTCACACTTTTGTTTTTATTTAGTTAGATTACTGTAACACACTTCTGTCTACCTAAGAAAGACACCAGTTGGTTGCAGTTAGTCCAAAATGCCATAGCAAAAATCCTACCCAGAAAAAGAAAATCTGAGCACATCCCACAGTTATCCATGTCTTTTACAATTCACTTTAAAATAATACTAATGGTATATACAGTAAAGCTTTAAGTAATCTTCATTCTTTCTATAGTTTGGAGTGCCTATTCCCCTAAACTCCAAGTCGTAACCTTAGATCTTCTAATAGTGATCTGTTTATTATTCCAAGAACCAGGCATAAAAGAAGTGGTGAGGCAGCCTTCTGCTGTTAAGCACCAAAAATCTTGAATACTTTACCAACTGAGGTATGCCAGGCTAACACTGTGGATCACTATCCTCTTTTTTATTTGTCCTTCTTGTAACTACAATTTAGTTCTACTCTTATTAAAACCTGTAATATGCATCAAATTATCATACTCTTTAAGGAACCCGCAATCTTTAATAATCTTTTCTTTTTTCTCGTTCTTATGTGGTGGTGTTTGGCGACACTACCTGAACAAAATCCTGTGCAACTGCCTGTGATGTTTGAATGTAAGCAGATACCCCAGCCTGACATGAGACCCACTGCGTCGAATCCTGTAGATGAAGCCCTAAAATAAACCAATAAAGAACAACTTAAGAATATTTATTTTGGGGTAAAATGCCCAGTGTGAGGCTGAGCGGTCTTTTGGCCTGCACCCCTACAAATTTTTTTTTTCCTCCAGCTTAACTGGAGGTTTATTTATTTATTCACTTACATATTTTAATATGCCTTATATTTTTTTTTCTACCCACCCTGGCCAATAGACCCTACCATCAGTTCATCATTTAGAGACTAAAATTCTATATTTTTCTATTTTTCTGTTAATTATAGATTTGTCTTATGTAAGTGTCCATTATATTTGTATACTATTTATGCATTATTTTCCTTGTGTAATTTTAATTTGTTTTGCTTTGTAATTACTTCTTTCAACATCCTTTAAGGCATTTTGGGCTACATCGCGTGTATGAAAATGTGCTACAGAAATAAACGTTGTACAGTCTTTCAGCAGAATATAAAGGCATAGAATTTCAACAAGTTGCAGCAATAAAGTTACTGTGCATAACCTTAAGGGGCACTCCTCTTCAAAATAGTGCAATATTGGGTGTTTAAGTATCATGGCAACAAGCTAATGCCGAATATGTGGCTGTTTATTTAAGGAAATGGTCTGTTACATCCTCTGGCATGTGGGCAGCACACTAATGAGGGAATTAGTGCCATCCTAAAGCCTGTTTTTTCATGAATGCAATTAATTCTGGATCAAAAAATACTTGTGAGTCTTAAGAAAAAGGGTCTCTGTCAGTACAATTAACGACTATGGCATTTGTCCCTCTTTAGCTAATTAAAGACTTATTCAAATTGAAACAATAAAATAAAATTTAGAGTTGATGGATTAATAGACTCATTAAACTTCATTTGAGTTTATTACCATTAAAACAGATGTGGCGTTAGATGTGGGATGCATAAATGTAAATATGGGTATGGGGAGGGCAGATGCTACATTTTCATAAATGAAGAGCGTTACGTAAGCACTGAACTCTTATTCTCACTCTAAGGCACAAAATACTTTTTAGTGTGATTAATATTAGAGTATATAATGATGATTAACTGCCAGTGCTTAATATTTTCCACAGTAATGTCCTTACCAGCTGGAGTGTGGATGACCTGCCTCTGCTTTCACCATAATCCTGATTTGAATTAATAATATGGCACACATGTGTGGTTTTCATGCTTCATTCTAAGCACTTCCCATTGACCCAGAAAATAATACTGTTAATTTCAATTCATGTACAATGCAGGTCATGCACAAAAATAAAAAAATAGAAAAAGTCATGCACTTATAAACACATAATAAGGAATGCAGAGGCTAGTATGCCATAAACAGAACTGTTGATGCAGAAAAATTTTATTTTTCTTTCTCAGTAGTTAATAATATGACGGAATAATCTTGGCAGTTAAACAAGAAAAGCATATACTAATAGAAATATGATGCAAACATTATTAAAATGTTTAAACTAGAAAAAAAATGCAAAAACATTTAAATAAAAGGAATGGGTCATTCTGTCTCATTGTATCCATGTACTTGCTGAAATATACTTTTATTGAAGTATTGATTATAACCAAACAAAACTTATAACCTTATTTTTCATCTTTTTTGTAACAAGGAAACAAATCATTTTAAAATGAAACACACATGAATTATTTTTAGCAAAAGTAATTACAAATAGAAATGTGGTTGGATAAATGAGCACACTCTTTATTTTGAGGTTTGTAGTCAGATGTAGCCAGTCATATTACATATTTATCATATATACAGATTATTTAGTATAAAACTCTTTAGCCTGATCTCAGCTGAAGTGACTTTAACCATAAATAAATATGCTTCAGTGGGATTTTTTTAACAAAAACATCAGCAACAATTTAATTCTTGTATAGCCCCCAAATCACACAAGGAATGTCTCAATGCGCATTTTTTTTTGACTCTCTAAGAAAATTCTCCAAAAACAAAATCTTGTTGAAAAAAAATGGGAGAAATCTTTCGAAAGGTAATTCAGAGAGAGATCCCCTTCCAGGTATGATAGGTGTGCAATTGGTGTCAAAAATTGGGATCAATACAACACACAAAACAGAATACAAGTAATCCCCTTCACTGAGCTAGATGTCCAATCTATCATTGCCACTTCAGAAATAAAATACAAAGGGCTTCAAGGTTTTGTGGATGCATAGTTCAGTGATAAACACTGTCCACATGTAGCTAACAAAAGATCTGTATGCTCTTATTGTTCTTAAGGGCAACGATCAGTGGAAGAAAAATTAAATAATTTTGAAAATGCCATGTGTATCATAGAACACCCTGAATACCATCATTAAGAAATGAGTAAATTGGGGCACCACAATATCAAAATGTCCCTCCAAAGCAAAGGACCAGGCAAGGAGAAAGTACGGCTACCAAGAGGCCAATGGTAACCTTAATGGAGCAGTTATTGGAATCTCTTTATATATTGCAGAGAACACATGACATGATTGTAAGATAACATGCAACCACATATAAACTTTCCAAGAACACACATTCATTCTCTCCAAATCAAGTCAGTTATGGTCTGATGAGACCAAGTTAGAGCTTTATTTCTTCATTCCTTAAGTTATATTAAGTGCCAATCCAACACTGCACACTATACAAACAACAACAACAACAACATTTATTTATATAGCACATTTTCATACAAAAAGTAGCTCAAAGTGCTTTACATAATGAAGAAAAGAAAAATAAAAGGCAAAATAAGAAATGAAAATAAGGCAACATTAGTTAACATAGAAAAGGAGTAAGGTCCGATGGCCAGGGTGGACAGAAAAAACAAAAAAAAAACTCCGGAAAGCTGGAGAAAAAAATAAAATCTGTAGGGGTTCCAGGCCACGAGACCGCTCAGTCCCCTCTGGGCATTCTACCTCACATAAATGAAATAGTCCTCTTTGTAGTTAGGGTTCTCACGGAGTCACTTGATGCTGATGGTCATACAGACTTCTGGATTTTTGGAACATCATGGTACTTAGAGTAGATGGTGGTGGCGCAACAGCATATTATCTACTGTTAAGCATGCAAGTGGCAGAATCATCCTATGGGACTGCTTCTTTTTAGTTGGAACAGATGTTCTGATCATGGTAAACTGGAAGTTATTTTGGTGCAAAACCTGCAGTTCAACTGCCTGAAACCTGAATCTAAAGAATGGCTTTCAACACAACAGCAATTTGAAGTACACAGCCAATCCAACCAAGGGATGATTTTAAAAAAAAAAGAAGAAGAATGTTCTGGAATTGTCTGATCTGAGCCCAATCCTTAACTTTATAACAAATAAATTGTCTCACCTAATAACTATGCACTGGCATTCCCCACAGAATTTGAGTGGGCTTCTGTACTCTTCTGAAAAGAATGGAAGAATATTGCAAAATTCCTGCTGCTGTCAGACATAACGGTTGTGCTCATATTCTGTACACACCTATTTATTCTTTTACATAGATATTGTTGATTACTAGATAATGATTGTATTTAACATATTGTAAAGACCAATAAAATGTCATTTTAATTAAAACGAGAACAAAGATCTGGTATGATTTTTTTTTAATTGCAATACAAGCTGAACGTTTAATAGAATGTGTTGACTTTTGATATAAAATGTATATGGATGCAATGAGTATTATTATTTATTATATTTTATTCAAGTGTTATTGCATTTTTTACATTTTATAATTACAAAAATGTTTGTTTCATTTGATATAATTAGTATAAATGCTAATGTGAATGCAAACCTGAAATTTGATTAAGAGTGTGTTGAATTTTATAATCTGCTGTATGTTTCCTGCCTAATTATTATTTCAGAATACCAATGACACGTTGAGGGTGCATAATCTGCTGCCTTAGCCCCAGTCAGTTGGCTGACTTTGTTTCACCTGTCCAAAATATGCAGCAGATGTCTCCAACATGCCATACAAGCTGTAAAAACTGGACGAAAGAGTCCAACGAGTGTCTGTATGCAAACATTAATTTGTGAAATTGTATAGGGCACAGACTGCAGTTAATGTTCTGCTCCCTGAAGTCCTTTAAAAATAAATGATAGAAATACTGTGGGAGAGAGAGAGTTATTCATTACTGCTTATAAAAATCCCATAGCTTAACATATCTTACATTCTGTCTGACTTTAATAAATGGTTACCATCTCTTTCATGTGATTCTCAACCTGGTACCACCGACATCTGCAGTCCTGCAAACAAAACGTCTGACCGAGTTTGCTGCCTTTTAATTTAGTCACTTAAGCACACATTAGAAACATTTTTTATATATAGCTTTACGTAGTGCTGAAAATACAGCATATAACATCTTTGATACTGTACACATAATAGTGAAAAAATGTAAAAAAAAAAAACTGAGATGGCAAATACTAGTAGCACTTCTTTTTTCAGAAAAAGCAGACTTACTTTTACAGTATATAGTAACTTTCATGGTCAACATCAATGAAGAAACTTTAGAAACCAGATAATAAAAAGCTGTATGCCATTAGACACACAGACTCTCACAGTTCTCCTTCACAAATTAATACTACTCATCTGCAAAGAACATCAATGAATATTCAGGCAAAATGTTTATCCTGCTGCTAACTTCCAGTCTGGCTCCTTTGTCTTTAGGGTAAGGGGGGAGAGTGGGCTGACATTTACAGCAAGCTGAATACTCCTTCAAGAGGTTACACTGCCAAACTTAGCATTTCCGTGGAAACCAAAATGTAAAATGAACTCTTGTTGTTTATTAGCTGCCCTCTTTCTTGAATGTTAATTTTAAGTAAAAAAAAAAAATCCCAACTCTTTCTGAATATACGTGCTTTTTGACATGGTTCTTTGCTAATGTCATGACCCTCTTACTAGCATCTGCTATATGAAGAATCTATTTCCCATAATACAAGCCTCTGGCATTAAAATTTGATATGCACTCTACTGTGCAAGCCAACCTACTGTTGATGCATCAGAGCAAAAAATAAATTTGAATCAAGTATTCAAACTTTTGTAATAAATGTAGCTCATAGGGAAAAATGCTAGCATAGGAAAATATTAAATGGCACTAAAATGACAACTATAAATATAAGTTAATAATAATAATAATAATAATAATAATAAAGATTTAAATCAAATTTATTGTCACAGACAATGTCGTCCCAGATAGTATCACTGATTTCTCACACAGTTTGAGTGCCTTTATAATGGAAGGATATGGATGGTTGGACATCCCAGCCAGTTTGCTTGCTGGCCAGGAGGCCAAGGGAGTGAATGGACATTGGGAGACTGCCTCATGGGGCTATATATTTCCCCAATACTATGGGTGGCAGTATTTACCTGGTGAAGCGACTAGTTGTACACTCGCAGGACAAGATGGGAATTGTAGTCCTGCTAGGCAGCCCTGCTGAGGTACTTAGCCGCCATCATGGGGAGCTGCTAAGAAATAACTTTCCACAATTAAAAAACTTCAGCCTAACCCAGAAGTGGTTCCTAGTTGTAATATTGTCACACCAGAATTACTCCCAGGTCCAACATAAAAAGGGCCACTTCACCGCACCCAGGTTTGAGTTTGGAACTGGGAGAGGAACTTGACAACACTCATCTGGGAGGAGCAGAAGATCAAAAAAAAGGATAAAAAGAAAAGAAAAAATTGGATTACTTTGTTGAGCTTGTGGAAAAGAAACCTGTTAAAAATACTGAGGACTGGTGTCTGTGAAGTTATATCTAGGGTTTGGGGTCACACCATTCAACCTGATTTCACAGTCTGATTCATATAGTAAAGGATTCTGGGGAGGCATTCAAGCAACAACTGGCATAAAACAGCAGTCAGCTCTGCCTGGTATATTACACACACATAAAACACTAGATACCTACGGTATATTCAATTGAACCAGACCAATTCAGAGTTGCCAAGCAGCCTGCCATCATATCTTTAGACCACAGTAAAGAACCAAAGGAAACCCACGCAATTGCACAGAGAATATGAAAGCTTGCCCCACAGTGTACTCTAGCTGGGAACGGAACTGGAGTTCAAATGCTGAAAAGCACTGAAACAACCCACTAAAGCACTAAACCATTGGAATTACAACGTACAGTACATAAATATTAAAGCAAATTAAAGGAAACCAAGCATTAGTGAGCAGGGTCAAGTGGTGTTATCTTACTGTAGTTCAATATATGTTGCATTATCAATTACTCATACAATGTTACCATTATTATAGTTACTTACTGTATGATTATAAAATGTGTATTATATGAATGCATCTAGGTATAGAGTTTACACTCTGCTATTTAAAAAGTTGAGTCTAGAAGAACTGGCCCAATTTTGTTGAAAACACGTATACAAAAAGATGACACATGAATAAGAAACAAATCTAAATCAGTGCAAACAACACTGCTGTATTTCAGAACAGTACTACAACCAAGGAAAATTTAAGCTTTTAATGCAAGCAACTCTGTAGTGACAAGAAATCATTTGCTGTTGATGCAGAAGATGTATCCAATGGCTCATCCAAACAAGCAACATACAATTTCTCTTGGTGGTAATAACCTACACAGGTTGTATAGTGGGCTCTAGTTGGTGTCCCAGAATTGCATTTTCTTTATCATTATTTTTTATTTAGGAAACATCTTTACTTAAGGCAGCTGTCCCACAAATGCTATACTGGTGAGATGTCTGTGGACATGACCAGGGATGGGTACTCTCAGAACATGGCACCCATAGGCAGGCTAACATTTCTTTTTCCCAAACAATTGTATCAGGTTGGCCTGCCACAAAAGATTTTATGATGTCAACGTATCTCAGCAGACAATATGTTCACAGACCTGTGTTGTGGCCATGTGTCATTCTAGAAATGTTGTTTAGGTTGTAACATTATCTATATCATCAGCTAATTATGATAATTACTTGATGCCAGACCACATTAGTTTGCGCCGCTTGAATCCAGTACTGTTTCAAAAAAAAAAAAAAAAGCTGACAATGATGGCAGACATTGAAACTGACACCGTGTATGGACTTCCAGTTCTGCAAGTCACTCCGCATTGTCAGAGGCGTTAATTAGTAAAAGGTGCCACAACTCTTCAAAGAGTGAAAGGCATTGTTATTGGAACTGTTATAGCTTTTCACACAATATGGCCTGTTTATGGTGTTGCTTTGGCTCTGCCAGATCTTTCCCAACAGGACTGAGAGGTTTCCTGCAAACATTGTCATCAGATCCATCCCATTGCAACATTTGGGCTATACACTGCCGTAAGAACATCTGTCCTGAATAATACTAGTCATTCAGTCCCATCTGACTTCCTCATTTGTTTTTTTAAGTGTGTCAGGTATCCCAGTGTGACACACTTGGTGTGCTTTAGTATTTGTAAAATGGCATACTAAGGTCACCATGATTTGACCCTGCTTGGTTATAGTGGCTTCCTAGTGGCAGTAAGTGTAACAAGTATACAAGTCCAATAACAGGAAAAACTGGTCATTAACTTTAATGTTAATTAGAGCACCAGTTCTGATTTGAATCCAAGATCAGGTCACTATATGTGTGAAGTTTGTAAGTGTTCGAATGCACGAGTATACAGTGATCCCTCGCTATATCGCGCTTCGCCTTTCGCGGCTTCACTCTATCGCGGATTTTATATGTAAGCATATTTAAATATATATCGCGGATTTTTTGCTGGTTCACGGATTTCTGAGGACAATGGGTCTTTTAATTTCTGGTACATGCTTCCTCAGTTTGTTTGCCCAGTTGATTTCATACAAGGGACGTTATTGGCAGATGGCTGAGAAGCTACCCAGCTTACTTTTCTCTCTCTCTTGCGCTGACTATCTGTGATCCTGACGTAGGGGGTGTGAGCAGGGGGGCTGTTCGCACACCTAGATGATACGGACGCTCGTCTAAAAATGCTGAAAGATTATCTTCACGTTGCTACCTTCTGTGTGCAGCTTTTAAGTATGCTGCACGGTGCTTCGCATACTTAAAAGCTCAAAGGGCACGTATTGATTTTTGACTTTGTTTTTCTCTCTCTCTCTCTCCCTGCTCCTGACGGAGGGGGGTGTGAGCTGCTGCCTTCAACAGCTTTGTACCGCAAGCCAAACAGCCCTATTGATTTGTTTGCTTTCCTCTCTGTTTCCTTTGAAGAGGAAGATATGTTTGCATTCTTTTAATTGTGAGACAGAACTGTCATCTCTGTCTTGTCATGGAGCACAGTTTAAACTTTTGAAAAAGAGACAAATGTTTGTTTGCAGTGTTTGAATAACGTTCCTGTCTCTCTACAACCTCCTGTGTTTCTGCGCAAATCTGTGACCCAAGCATGACAATATAAAAATAACCATATAAACATATGGTTTCTAGTTCGCGGATTTTCTTATTTTGCGGGTGGCTCTGGAACGCAACCCCCACGATGGAGGAGGGATTACTGTAATGCATCAGTTATGGGGTCCTACTTTAAGGGTTGATGGAATGGAACAGAGAATTGTGACATGAAAAAGTAAAAAAAGTAAGAAAAGTAGCCTCCAAGCAAGCTCTGTCTCTTCTGGTCTTCCACCACATAAACACAAAGTCCTTGTCAGTGTAAAGACCAAGAGGCCTCAATCCACTAATATGGTGACATACACTATTTTTTTTCTCACATCTTTCTTTTTTCCTTTTAAAAGAAAGTTATAATTAATACCTCAAAGCTTTTCATAATTTTTCATCTCTTGTATTTCACACTGGATTTTTAGTAGGTACTCTGGTTTCCTAATGCATACCAAACACATTCAAATCATTTTAAATGGTATTCATAACTGGAACATTTTAAGTGAATGTTGGAAAGGGTGTCAGTGTTTGCTTCAAAGGACGGGTGGCCTGTCTGAGATTAGGTTCTCTCTTGCGCCCAACACTAATGAGAATCTTGCTACCTTGTGAATTTCTAATTGAGTAAGAGGGGTCAGAAAATAGATGGATGAATGGATATATTTGGAAATGTGTACAACACTCTGAGCTTGTTAATGAGAAGTTCTTTATATAAGTAAATTGAATTGAACAGGAAATGATGCAGAAAATTGCAGAAAATGAAGCAATTGAGCAAAGGCATTCATTTCCACATGGTGGATTTGCAGATTTTGAGTAATTAAAACAAACTCAGGACACTTCAACTTTATGTGTTGTTAAAAGAAGCAATCTGGCATCTTTAGAAATCATAAAATATAAAACAAATATTACAGAAAGTCTAAGGTGCATTTTCTGAAATGTGACTGGTATTTTTTCATGTAACTGAAAACGTTAATTAATTTTGGCCTGAGAATAGTGACACAAAGTAGTCAATGATGGTCCATCAATTCTTGGTCTGGACTCACTGTTAATGTAGAGTTTGTATGTGTTTTTTGTTTTTTAATTAATCTGTTTTCTTCCATATCCCCAAAGATATGTTGCATTACTTTACTTGGCATCTCAAACTTGACTCAATATGTGTGTGTGTGTGTTTGCCCTATGGAGACCTGGCCCTAGTGCTGGTTTCTAACTTGCAGAAGTGCCAGGTTTCTTTCCCTGCAGAAAGCAAAATATTAATCTACAACAAAAAGTTGAAAATCTTTTTGGTTGATATTTAGCAATTGAACTGACAGTTAGTATGGGTAAAACAAGCCAGTTTCTTTTCTTCAAAGTGTAGCCATTACTAAATATTATTATGTTTGAAGTGTTTTCCATTAATTATTTTATTTATTCGACCCAGTATTTTTCCATCCATTTATTTCCCAACCCGCTGAATCCGAACACAGGGTCATGGAGGTCTGCTGGAGCCAATCCCAGCCAACACAGGGCACAAGGCAGGAACCACTCCCGAGCAGGGTGCCAACCCACCACAGCCCAGTATTTTTCTTTAACATAATTGTTGTATTGTACTGGATTCCAGCTGTTTGGGACCCTCTCTTCCAGATTCTACCCATGACATTATGGTGCTAAATAAGTCAGATTCTTGTGTGAGCCTTGATACACTGTCTTAATGCTTTATTCGTCTGTGTTCAATTACATTTATTTGAAATCATACTCACATGCATAGCCCTTAATTAGAAGCTACATCTCTGCTGTCTTAGGTTAGTGCAATTTAAATACCTAATCGAACATCGGATTGAGTTTGAAAACTCAATAACATGTGGCCTTCCATTTAAACAAACATCTTCATAAAAATCTGCCTAATTGTCGGCGGAAAGACGGACCACTTACCAATCTTCTTCTTTCTTCTTCTACTGTGTTCAGCAGTTGAGCGAATTCTTTGAAAGACTGAGCTGAAAAGAAATGCACAAGATTTGACACATTTTCTCAAATAAGAAAATAATATTCCTCAAGCATTAATAGAAATATAGAGTTAATATCACACAGTGCTACCTAAATAAAACGTACTATATAACTTATTAGCACATTTTCCATTTTGAGAAAAATGTGTTCTTTTTGGCATGTTACATTAACCTAATTAGTTTGAAGCATTACTTTCCAAGATCATATTTTTGTCATTCTTTTTCATTTAGCTCATTTTAAGCTGAATTTCATCTTGACCAGGATCCTACAGAGCCTGCTAAATCCTATTAAACTAAATGGAGCAGAGAAGTCCAAGCAGCATCTTTAAATTTAATTTCATATATATATAGTACCAGCTCCAAATATAACCAACAACCACAGCAATAATCTCGTATTGTTATGATAGAATATATATTTGTTTCTGATTCTATTTTTTTGCTCTGAAAAATAGTTACAATTGCCTTTCTTTTTTTCCAAACCTCAATCAAATTCATCAAATGTACAACTTTGGGCAGCAATTACAGTGAAAGCTGTAATTTTTCCATAAGGAAGTGACACTATAATTTGTTTAAATGTGTTGAAATATTTTAATTTTTCGAATTCCTAAAAACTACCAAGTGGGTAATTATAAAATGAATTATTTATATTTCCTGTTATTAAATTGACCTTCTATTTCTGCAAAAATTCTCCTTCAAAAACAAGATCACACCATTGGTCTCCACTTTTAGAAAATGCACTGTATCTTATGATGTCAATAAAGACACATAGAACAATCAGATGGTAGTAGATCACAGTAGACATTTTTCTAAGTCATGTCATTTTCTAATTCAGACCAGGGTCATCTGGGGTCCTGGAGCCTATCCCAGCTGGCACAGAGTGCAAGGGAGAAACAAATCCTGAACAAGCCACCAGTCCATTACAGGGAGAACACACACACACAGATCCAAACATCAAACATACACTGGGGCCAATTTAGCATCTCCAGTTCATCTAACCCACATGTCTTTGGCCAGGCATGGAGGAGACCATGCAAACGAAATGGTGGAAGGACCCAAGGCACAAACCCTGGTCTCCTTATTCTGAGGCAGCGGTGCTACCACTGTACCACTATGCCACCCTCTCAATTTTCTATATAATTTTTTTTTTTTGCTTATGTTGACTTATCTTTACAAAAGAGGCAGAAAGGCAATGTTACATTTTATTTTGAAATTGCTCACTGATATAATAGTTTGAAAAATGAGTAATCTTTCTTTTGTAATGTTTTATATTGATAACATACTAATATATCGACAAAAACATGTGTTTAACCAGAAATACAAATATTGATTAGGGAACCTAAACACCCTGACAGGTCTAGAGCATCTCATAAGAAAAATTCTCATGTGGGAGGACAAGGAAGGTATAATCCGGACAACTTAGTGGATGACTGATTTGCACAAACAACATCCATAACTGTTGTTAAAAGGAGATCTGCACGCTTAAGAATATTTTACATCCATACATTTCTTCTCTTAAAGACCACAACTGTGAGATATATGAGGAGTGTTGACAGAAATGTTCTAGCCAAGTAAAAAGAGGTGCTTCATTCATTTTTGTTGTATAAATCTCTATATATAAAATGTTAAAGGTTGTCTGTCTGTCACGCAAAAAGTCTTGATTGACTGGGCTTTGAACCTTTATCTTGGTCTCAATTGGTTGCACATGACGTGACACACATAACACGGAACAAGAACTGGAGGACCAGGCTACCCACACAATTGACTTTTGGGTCCTTCTCATGACAAGCAGTGACACAAACCCCAGCTGACAGGAAACATAGCCATTGAAGACAGGAGAAGAACCACTGTAGCCTCTGATCACATTGAAGCACATTGCACAGGCCAAATGATTGCTTTCATCATAAATAAAAGTCATTCACTCCAAGCACAACAGAGAGTCATACACAACCAAGGAATTGGAGGTGCAGACTTCCTCTGCTATAGGGTTTTGGGTGAATGATGGCACAGGCACGTGACATGGCTGCCAAAAACAATGGATATGCAAGAAAACATAATGTCTGTCAGGAACAGGGCCATGACAACATTGGCTGGCTGGGAAGGACATTGCAGCAAACTTGATGGAGTGACCTGGAGTGCTGTGTTTCATGGAGGTGGTTCTTTGAGAACAACAGGTCCAAGAGTTACTAATTAAACTAACAACAGGTTTAAAAGACAAGCATTGCAGGGCTGTCACAATTCACTTAGTATGCCTCTTAGCTTAAATCACAGCTAAAAGTACAAAAAACATGTATGCATCCTATCTTTAATGTTGTGAATATGCCTATTTCATTATGAGGTCACAACGTAAAGTGGAACAAAAGTCCAACTTTCTTTCACCTCCTGTCTCCCTCACTTCTTTCCACCATGAACATTTTTGCCCCCCTACTTTTCCAAACTCTAAGCTTATCTACTCCTCTACCATTAAATAAATTCAAGCTGTCAATGATTGTTATAGTTGGTACAACAAAATATTACTGGCATCTGTTGGTTCCTCTGACCACTGTACCACTAAGGGCTCGTTTATACTTCACGCTCAGAATGCGTACACACACACCTCATTTCATTTGACGCGTCCTCTGAGCAGGTCCTCAGAAAATAACGTGACGCATGCGCGAGTTGCAGTACCAGCAAAAACTTGGGGTGGAACAGTGTGATAAAAGTTGGAACGTGATGTCATGTGACAGAAAGCTGCTTTGAGGATCCTACGGGATCGATGTGCACGCTTCAATGTTTGATGAATGGTTCAATGTGGTGAAGCAAAATGCTGACATACAGGTGTATTCGTGGTGCTTTTATATTCAAGCGTTGTATATTCCCGATCGTAATGTCACGATACATTTTAAAAGTCTCACATACCATCTTTTGTGCCATCTTTTTTTTCTGGGGCTTCCTCCTGACCTGACAGCAGAAATTGTCACACAGAACACATTAAATGTATGATATTCCAATGATGAAATGCATTAAAGTATGAATGTTACATTTTACAGATAAATCGTTAATTTAATTTAAATAATGAATACTATTAATAATTACACACATGGGGGTGACATGGTGGCGGAGCGGTAGCACTGCTATATCGCAGGGATTCCCTGCCTGGAGTTTGCATGTTTTCCTGCTGGGTTTTCACAGTGTGCTCCGGTTTCCTTACAAAGATACGCAGATTTGGTGACACTAAAATGATGCCAGTGTATGTGTGAGTGTTTGTATACACCTTGCGATGAGCTGATTCTCCATCCAGGGCTTGTTTCTGCCTTGAGCCCAATGCTTGCTGGAATGGACAAATCCCTGGATTGATGGATTCAATCATTAAACATCCTTTTCAGAGATATTGCGGTAAGGTGTCATCGGAATTTAACAGGTGTTCCAGGCAATTCACAACACAGCGAAGCCAAACCTGTTCTCACCGTGATAATATCTCGCACTGCCACCTGCTGAATTCCTCCAGATTTACGTAAAGTATGTGCACAAGTATAAACAGTAAAAGGCTTGAGTAGCATGAGCGTCTGCTGGAGCATGCATCGCATCAAGTATAAACCTGGCCTAAGTCTTCATTCATAGGCAGCTTCTGGCCTACCATGATTAAAAGAGCAATATGCCATCCAAGTGGAAGGAGGTGCTGCAACATAATTAGCTATAATAATAAAAACAACAACCTGGTGTCCACCTATATCAAAGCAACATATTCCCAATTATCTAATCCTAAAACAATGTGTTGTCAGCTATTGGTTAGAAGGTGACCTTCACCCAAGCTTTTGTGGCTTCTCTGTATTATCCTGGAGAAAGAATACTTGCCTCCTCACAGGTTTTGCTTCACTCTTTCCACTGCATTGGTACTTACACAAAGAAAGCTGTACATAAAGTATGTATCTATGGTGTGTGTCACATATCACAATGTTATGTTATTATTACAGTCTGTACAGTGAATTTGAAATAATTATTCTGGTTACACAAAAACACTGTATACTATATAGTATAAATAACTCACATACGAGAATCACAGTTGCTTCAGTACATTCTTTACACAATGTTTGTAGCCTATTGGTGTAGCTGCCAATTAAAAGGGTAGTAGGCTATTTTTTTTTCCCTGTCCTTCAGCAAACTAATCATTAGAGTTCAAGCAAAGAAAAGCAGCTAAGGAACTTAATATTCATCTCTGGCTTATTCAATTGACAATGGATTGAGCTACTTCCTTGCTAATGAAACATTAGACTTATGTCTCTGAAATTGTTCTCCCAAAAGCCAAAAGGAGTTGGTAATGCTTGACACCCACTAACTCACATAACAGGCCCATCTACATTCAAGAGGAGATTTGTTTTGAAAAGCTCTTAATTTGATTTCCATAAGCATAACTAAGTGATGTCCAAAGCAATGCTTTATTTGTGTTGTTCCCTTGGTTTTGGACAGACTTGTTATTTGGTCTGCTCAATGATTAAATAAATGTGAATATACTAGCTGCATTAAGATAATGATATTTTAAAACCTTTTGCAAGACATGCTACATGAATGAAAAATAAACCTATGTTGAAAATGTCTTGCAAGATAAGCAGTATGAAAAATGGACCAAATGACCATTTAAGTAATATAATCTTGAGAGCTATACTGAACTGTAGTATTTTTGTTTTCCAAATGACCTCCTTTGCCCTATTATTTGAAAAAAGAAAAATTATATTAGACAGTGCTAGGCATGCCCTGTCCATAGCTGATTTCCTGCCTTGTTACTAATGCCTATGGGATAGGTGCCTGCACTTATGACGCTGAACTGGATGAAATCATTTTGATAATGGATGGATTTTTTTTCTATTCTTTTTTTTCCTAATTTGACTATAAAGTCATTTGTTGTATAATCTCAACTTGATTGTATAGTATGCAACGTTATTTTCTTCAAATAAAATAAATAAAAATTAGAAAAAAAGATAATGGGTGGATGAAATGCCAAATGAGTATCTTTTGACTAGATATTAGCTTTATTTAGCAAATGAGCTGTCATGTTTACCACACAATAAAAATAAATTTAAATAGTATTTTTATTGCTATTTTTTTTCCTGGTGTTAAAGCAGGAGAAAATTATGAACGTAAAATAATTACAATTTTAAAAAAGAACAAAACATGTGAACTAGTATATTCAAATGTTTGCATTCATATCATGCAAAAGTGGTATAGTAGACACCTGGGCTCTGCTTCCACCCCAGCCACTGTCAGCATGGAATTTCCATGTTCATGAATTATCTCCATGTCCTCCAGATTCCTACAGTATTCCAAAGATATGTGTCGAACTGCTATCTCTAAATTGTTATTGAATGAATGAAAGTAGGTATGTTGGTGTGCCTACATATACCAGGTTTAAACTGCAACCAAGACTAGTTCCTGCCTTACATTCAAAACTTATGTGATATATTTTTGTTCTCCACAAACCTACAACTTGAAAAAAAAAAAACAGTACCAGGATAAATAAAAATTGGAAATTTGTAAAAATAGAAACAAACTAATTGAAAAAAAGCATGATCATCCAAGATGATCTCAGTTTCTATGTACTATGTCAGCAGAGCTTGCTTTTAAATATGAAATACTATGTAATGCTGGGACAGTAGGCATATAGACTTGTTATGTTTTGATTGAATATTCAGGAAGGAGTGGAAAAGCTGCTGTCTTCTGAAGTGACATTGAATTTATGTTGAGAGTTGGAAAGCAGGAGTGACCTGCTCCCCAGCGGGAGGATTAAGAACGGCCAAAGAAAAAGAAAGAAAGGATTTTAGTGGGGATTAGTGTTTATATTATATGAGAAGCAAAACAGTTGTCTAGGCATAAAAAAGAGATACTGTCTTGGAATATATGTGTGTGACTGTGTGTGTGTGTGTATATATATACTGTATAAGCTTATATAGTCAGGTGTATCCAAGTGTACACAATGCGTGTGCAGTTTTTCAGACACAGCATACCATAGTTTACCAATAATCTGGACTCCACTACTGCTTTCAGTTGTGTTCACTACAGCACTGCCCTGAAATTTGGGAAATTAGATAATTTTCAACGTCACATCCTTGGGTGTGAAGTCACAGAGGTGGGCTTATGACATTTTTGCCATCTGTTCTTTATATACTTAAATTTAAGCTCACTTTAATCTCTGTTTATTTTCGTTTTGCACCACTCATTTTCTTCTTTGTCATTTTTTTTAAATATTTGCCTGTTGAACAACTTATAATATGACTTGACTTTGCCTTTGGTTTAATTACGGTCTCAATAACACTTTAGTTTAGATAGATAGATAGATAGATAGATAGATAGATAGATAGATAGATAGATAGATAGATAGATAGATAGATAGATAGATAGATAGATAGATAGATAGATAGATAGATAGATAGATAGATAGATAGATAGATAGATAGATAGATACTTTATTAATCCCAAGGGGAAATTCACATACTCCAGCAGCAGCATACTGATAAAGAAAATATGAAATTAAAGAGTGCTAACAATGCAGGTATACAGACAGACAATAACTTTGTATAATGTTAACGTTTATCCCCCCGGGTGGAATTGAAGAGTCTCATAGTGTGGGGGAGGAACGATCTCCTCAGTCTGTCAGTGGAGCAGGAAAGTGACAGCAGTCTGTCGTTAAAGCTGCTCCTCTGTCTGGAGATGATACTGTTCAGTGGATGCAGTGGATTCTCCATTATTGACAGTCTTGATTCTACAGAACAAATTATAAGCTTTGTTAATCTCTGTATATATAAAATCCAATGTCTGTTTGTCTGTATGTCTGTCCGCTTTTAATGAGAGAACTACTTAACAGATTTAGATCTGTTTTTTTCCATAACTCCGGTTGATTTTGCGACTTCTCTCATTGCACTATGTATCATAGATCGCTTGCCGTACCAATTTATTTGCGTGAATCCGAGAGACACGCAGCAGGCCTCGTTCCCTCCTCACTCACGCGCCAGCCTCGGGGAGTACCTTACCTGTGCTTAGCTAGTGAACAACAGAACTACTTAATGGGTTTATATCGGGTTTTTTTTATAATTTGCTTGAACATTCCAGTTGATTTTGTAACTTCCCTCATCACGCTAAGAATCATGGTTTGCTTGCAGGAGTGATATATTCACACTAATCCAAGACAGAGGCTGCGGGTTGAGGGAAGGGGGAAGCATGACGTTGGGAGTAGGGAGCCGGGCAGGGTCCTCCTCACTGTCCTATTTCACTACTACGCGGGCGGAGCCGTGGGGGACGGCTAGTATGATATAAAACAATGTAAAATCATGCTACCCTATCTGAAGTATTACAATGTATGATGTTAATTGCATAATTAATAAACTGTTTATAGACTGTTAGTAGCTGGTTTATAGTGGACACCTAAAATAAAGTGTCACTTGCTCTCTTAGTAAAACCATCTCTTCCTGTCTGAATTCCTGTCTGCCTGTCTCACAAATAAAAACAAAAAAAGAAGTATTAATAGCCTTTTCTCCCTCTCTCTCTCTCTCTCTCTCTCTCTCTCTCAGACTCTCTTTAATAAAAGCATTACACCACATGTATACAATAACTTTGTCCATCCAAAAACAATTTTTAAAAAGATAAGACAAACATACTGTCTGCATTAATTATACCATTATATGGATGGATGCTAAATTTGTGTAGATGAGCAAAAACAAAATTAAACTGCTTTTTATGGGATCTCCAGTTTAGCTACTTCACACTAAATTTAGCTTCTTCAAACATATTCAAATGTCCTGTATCATAAGCTTTAAAGTCATATTTAGGACCACTATAAAAATTAAATACTATATTTCTGCTGTATTGAAAACTTTCTATCATCTGTGTAAGAGTACAATACTACAGTACCTCTCTTCTGGAAATGCTATGACACCTTCATTACCTCTTGATAACTGCAATTATCTTTTAATGGCTTTCCTACGCAGTGTATTAACAGATAATAACGTGCTGCTGCCAGAGCCTTAACTGGGACCAAATAAAATTAATAAATCATCACTCAAATGGTTCAAGCACACTGATTTCAAATTATCTTTAAAAACTCTGTTACTTACAAAGCTGTAAATTCCATCAATACAGAATAGCACTGTCACTGCTTGTAGCATATAATTTCTTTCGACGGATATGATTTTCTGATGCTGGTAATTCCAAACCCCAATTTTTGCAACTTTGAGCGAGCTAATGTAAATGCAGATTTAGGCTTTGAGGCTCTCTTACTAGGCTGATTGATAGCTTCTTGACAGTTATAATTCCTACATTGTGCCTGAAAATATTCCTGTTCTCTGATGTTCTTTAAAAGGACTGTACATGTGCATAGCTTCCACCCTGACTGAAGATAAGGAGTAAAACAAAGAACATTTTGGAACAAGTGCTGCCCAGAGTTGGTTCCTACTTAACCTACTGCTGTTGGAAAAGGCTCAGGACCACCTTGACCTTGAATTACATTGAAATGGTTTGAAAATATTATGCACTCTTACATATTGCATTGTGTACTACTTTTTTTCCAAAGCCTAAACTTTCCTAAACTATTGTGATGTTTATCCACACATTTACAAATTCATTCACACATTCATTCAATTCAGTTTATTTTCCCTATATATTTCTGGAGATTTGTAGGCTCTTCCTATTGTTTCACATCCTCTAGTCTTGCTTTGAGGCCCTCTTACTAGGTTGATTCATAGCTTCTTGTCAGTTATAATTTCAACATTGTGCCTGATAATATTCCTGTTCTCTGGTGTACTTTAAAAGCACTGTACATGCACATACTGTAGCTTCCACCTGGACTGAAGTTAAGGAGTCAAACAAAGAACAATTTGGAGTCAAGTGCCCAGTAGTTAGGCTAAACTCCGTCTCAGTACTACATACTGTACATACATAACCACCTTGAATGGAAGGTAGAGGAAGTTGTGCATGAAATGCCTGCTGGGCAACATGTATGTGTGGAATACATCCAGATGAACTAGACCTTGGCATTGACAGCAGCTCTTGGGGTGTGAGATCTCATTTCATGGCTGCAGAAGGAGACAGACCTTATGCAGGAAGCTGGAAAATACTGCTAGATATATTTGGAGTTATGTCTGTGCACAGCATTCGCTCTGGTATCAGGTTTCTTATTTGGGGATGATCTTTGTCAAACTCTGGACTTGTTCCACAAGAGATGCCATAAGTGAGTTTATGAATACTCACATGTCCCTGGGTGGATGATATGCCTTTGTAATTATTCTGATTAATGATGTACTCATTTTAAAGTGACTTTAAGGTGCAGAGTGCAAAATTTTGACTGTTGTTTGCTTCTGTGCTTCTAGTTCCTTTTCAGACTATATACAATCTTCTTAGAAAAAGTGACAGCATTCTAGTATAGCGACTCCTAGTTGGAGACTTCACCTTCACATGCCGAATAATACAGACTCCTGAAGGAGCATGAGTAGGAAAAGTTGCTTTCTTGATCTGAATTCAAGTGCTAAATTCTCTTTTTTTATTAGTCACGAATCCTCCACAAGAAGGCACCATATTATAAACTATCCGTCCCCTGCAGCTCCACCCATGTAGTAGTGAAACAGGACAGTGAGGAGGGCCCTGCCTGGCTTCCCACTCCTGACGTAACGTTTCCCCCTCCCTTCAGCCCGCAGCCTCTGTCTTGGATTAGCGTGAATATATCGCTCCTGCAAGTGAACTATGATTCTTAGCGCAATGAGAGAAGCCGCAAAATCAACCGGAATGTTCAAGCAAATTCTTGAAAAAAAAACCAATCTAAATCCGTTAAGTAGTTCTCTCGTGAAAAGCAGACAGACAGACGTTGGATTTTATATATATATATATATAAAGACTGCTGTGGGTTGGCACCCTGCCCGGGATTGGTTCCCTGCCTTGTGCCCTGTGTTGGCTGGGATTGGCTCCAGCAGACCCCCGTGACCCTGTGTTCGGATTCAGCGGGTTGGGAAATGGATGGATGGATGGATATATATAAAGATATACTGTACTATTACTCAAAATTGACAAAGGTACTTGGACCAGGTGGTCAGGGAATCATTTAATCAAACTGTGGTCAATTCAAAAACACTTCTGATTGTCACGATTTTACTTTTGTTTTCTACTTTTTATGTTTTTCTTGACCTCAAAAATAGATGAAATTTTGTTCTGGGAATTTTAGAGTTCACGGAATTCAATGAGTATATTTGTTTATCAATTTAATATGTTTTTAACATTGTTATATTTAAATCACATTTTTCCACAGCTCCATGTGAAACAGTGTTTTGGTGGTTGCTTGCAATCATTAGGCAAGATGGCCAGGAATGTGCAACATGTGACATCATTACTGCAACACTGTGCTTTCCTCGTTTCTTGAAGATTGTTTGGATTCAGCTTACAAAATCTCTAGCGTTACGTTTTTTGCATCATTTCGATTCCTGGTTACAAAGCCTTTTGTCTTTCAGCTTATGTTTTGGCTCAGTTTACATGCTGTAACAACACAAGGGGCGTGCCAGTCACCCAACCTGACACAGACAGATGCTAGACGCACACTGATAAAAACAAAGATTTTTTTTATTTTTTTCTTCACCATGTGGGAAACACCTTCCTTGTTTCCCAAAGGCACAACTCAGTCCCACCAACACAAAAGCACATAATACAATAAATTCTCTTCTCTTTTTCCTCAACCCCTCCTCGGCAAGCTTTGTCCACCTTCCACCCGACTCTGGCTCCCGGAGTGGTGGCTGCTGGCTCCTTTAATAGCCTACCCGGAAGTGCTCCAAGTGTTCAATGACCCATTTCCGGCTACACTTTCGGATGTGGCAGAAGAACCTCCCAGATGGGCTCAGGAACCACTGCAGCACCCCCTGGCAGCACCCCTGGATCCCAACAGGGTTGTAGAAAACCCCATCTCCCATGGAGCCCTGCGGGAATCGGAGGCACCACTGCCACCCAGGGAGGCTGTCATCTAGCATCCCGGGGGAGGTACTGTTCAGTCCATGCTTGTTCCCCCAGACCAGTGTTTCCCCAACTCTGTCCTGGTGAACCCCTGTGGCTGCAGGTTTTTGTTCCAACCAGCTTCTGTTTTTAATTGAACTCCTGGGCTAATTAAGTGAACTCTTATTTCCCAAGTTCTGTGTTTAGGGAACAATATAGAAATTAGAAAACTAAGTTTGCTAAAAAAAAAATTAAAATTAAAATGTACCAAGCAGTTATATAGGAATAATGTATTTGTTTTCTTTTTAACAGTATTTTCATCTTGATTTTCATTCTACTTTTCTTGGTCTTCTAATTGTTTAATTAATCCATTATTTACTCATTAGTGGGTCGGTTGCTAAAGTAGTTGCAGCCTTTGATTATTCAGTGTGTTGTTTGCCTGCGTGTCTGCTCTGCTTGTTTTACATTGTCATTATTAAGATACAACAAAGGGGGAAAAACTGCACAGAGAAAGGGTAAAGTATAATGAAATCAACAAAAGAGAGTTAAGCATTTAAATCTATAGCAAAAGCAGAAATATTTCTAAATGTCTTATAAATGTAAAAATCATGCTGCTATGCTTTTCTGAATGTCGAATAAAAGAAAAAAAATACCAGCTAATTAAATGAGATCAGTGCTATCAGGTGTTGTCACTGATTAGGAATCCGGTTGGAACAAAAACCTGCAGCCACAGGGGTTCACCAGGACCGAGTTTGGGAAACACTGCCCCAGACCATATAAAGAAGAGGTGTCCTGGCCGGGCAAGGGGTCCGGCCATCCGCCTGCCCGCCACAGTGCATATATTTGCTACACCCTAAGACTTCGATTTTTTTTTTTTTTGTGTATTGAGCTTGTTTTCTAGATTCTCAATCTCCTGGCAGTTTACTGTGGCTACTTTAAACTTTTTCTAGTCTCCTGATTCCATTTCCTTTCAAAACTGCTACCACCCTGTGCATCCAGTACACTGATAAGGCTGAATCACATCACTGGGTAGGTTGAAAACATAAATTATAGATGTATCCAGTTTAAGACCTCAGTATTGGACATGAGTGCACACAACTGGTAGGTTTTAGTGCATGTAATAAGAACACCTGAAATTCCAACTGAAATTAAAGTAGGTGAGCTCTGCAATGCAATGGTGTTTTGCCCAGAGCTGGTTCTTACTTTGTGCCCATGTGTGCTGGAAAATGCTCAGCACTGCCTTGACCTTGAATTACACCGAATTGTTTTAGAAATATTATGTACTTTTATATACTGTATTTGGTACTACTTTTTTTCCCAAACCCTATTCTATCAACAGTCTGTTTATCAATGATTACTATTTATTCCCATGTTCATTCGATTCATTTTACTTTCCCTATTTATTTCTGGAGATTTGTAGGCTCTTCCTAAGGTTTCACATCTTTTGTTCTTGCACTACCCCCCCCCCCCCCCCTCCTTATTAGTTTGATTTATATTCTCGCATACCTTGTTAAAGGACTTGTGCTTATGCAATTTGTGAATGGGGTAGCATAATATAAAGGTTAATTGATTAAGCTCATCTGTAGTCAAGCGTATTAACATCAAGCACATTGGTAGATTCCTCACCTGGACACACTCCAATGCAGTTTAGAGCCTGTAATCCACTAACCTGTGTAACACTGAAAGATACAGTATGTGCAAACTGAAACACCTGGACATACATTATACTGTAGGTGATGCAAAAGAAAACATAACCTACCCCTTCCCTGAACCAAACCCAGGATATTGGGCCAAAAAGCTAAATGTTATTCTTCTTTCTCGTTTATAATGAAATGTGGTTAAACAAAATAACACCGCTTGCATAAACACCTTTCAGGCTTCTCATGCAGGGTTGTTTTAATTTCACCTTAGGCCCTATGACCTTCTGTGATCTTATGTTAGAATAAGCTGGAACAGAACATGAATACATTAATATAATGTACGTATATCATAATAACAAGAATTAACAGTATGAAGCCCAACTTGGAAACAGATATATTGATACATGTTGGATTTAAATGACACTCTCTCTGTCTCTCACTTCCATAAGAGAAACCTTCTCTGGGATATTGAGTACCACTCACTGTAAATGACCCTTTCCTGCTTCTAATTAGCTGCTTTTCTGGTCAGATCAGATAACAGCCCATGTCCAGATTACTCTTGAAGGAAAGCAGCCACTTAAACAGGCTAACAGTTTTATAATAGAAGGAGATAATGCATCCTTGCTAACCAGCCTGGCGCCATGCGTAACATTATTATACAGCAGCACTAATAGATTCAAGACCATATGAGGAACAAATGGCTTAAGTTTCAGACCCAGTCTTATTTCTGCAATGGTGCCTGCATTGCACATTCTCTCTGTATTTAATAGTTGTAAGTATAGGTTTATACTTTCCTTAAAACAAAGTTTATATTAAATGATCAAGCTGCTTTTTTATGCATGTCAGTATAAATCATTGGTATAGAGTGTCATGATATTTAGGCATTAGAATGCTAGAAGAAAATTGACTGAAAAGTAATTAGAAAATATAATGAAAAAAATACCATGTAACCCAAAGCTAAAGAAAATAAAAATCAGCATATCATTTAATTTAAGAAGAATGATCCTTCCCTCAAAATCTCCACTAATATTGCCATTCCGCTACAATGTCTATGACCAAGGTAGTCTTAGTAGTAATGGGCAAAGGGCAGGAACCAGCCCTTGGGAGGGTGCCAGAAGAAACAGTCAATTTCTTAAAACATGACAATAAAAGCAGGAATAATTTAATATTTGTAGTATATTAATCTAATTCTTTATTTTGTGTTCACTCTGAAATGTTTGATTTTTTTGTGTTATCTAAAAATTGCTTCAACTCCCTGTGTGATCATATTGACATTTTGCCAAACTAATAAGGTATATATTCTCAACAATGAGACCATCTCTTTTTAATGCATATATTGGTAAAAATATATTTTTGCCACTATATGTAAAAAGACCAATTAGAAATATTAAAAGAAGATTTTAAATAATCTCCTAAATGTCGTATGAAAGTAAATTTAAAGCAAAAGCAAATGGTGTCAGCTTACATTTCTGATCCCTTGTTCTTACATTTTCTTATCATAGTTTCACATATTTCACAGAATTTCTAAATTGCAATTTAACACTAGAATTACCAAAGCCTATAAAAAAACTCATATAATCCGGCCCACTTTAAATCCCTTCACACCTCTTCATCGGCATCTTTTGTCCTCTAAATGTGCCGATAAAGACAAGCAGCAGGCAGCCTGCTATTCCATCCCCCCACCATCACAGAACGTGCACAAAGTTCTCCCAGCTCATGCCTTGATTATCTGGGAGTGAAGTGCTGGAGTTTTAGAGTGGAAATAATAGATTGTTATTTGGAACACATGCATTTCATGTGTGTTCCATTTCTACAATAATCTGTGTAAACACATTGTTAAAACAGAAATGTTTTTCATATTTTTGTAATAAATGACAAAATGTAGGCATAAACTATATAATGTGTGAAGCCTGAAGTCCAAAGCTCAAATAAACACTTTCACAAAAGCTTCAATGACGATACAACAACTTCCGTTTAAATCCGTTTTAACAATGTGTTTACATAGATTATTGTAGAAACAGAACACACATGAAATGCATGTGTTCCAAAATAACAATCTATTATTTCCACTCTAAAACTCCAGCACTTCACTCCCAGATAATCAAGGCATGAGCTGGGAGAACTTTGTGCACGTTCTGTGACGGTGGGGGGATGGAATAGCAGGCTGCCTGCTGCTTGTCTTTATCGACACATGTAGAGGACAAAAGACGCTGACGGAGAGGTGCGAAGGGATTTAAGGTGGGCCGGATTTAAGAGTTTTTTCATAGGCTTTGGTAATTCTAGTGTTAATGAAGAAAGAAGTGCTCAGAAAGCACAATCTAAAAGAATCAGGGTTAAAGACCCAACCAGAAGTGCTAGCACATACAACTTTGTTTAAAGTAGTAGATTAACCAATTCACAAAGAATTAAATTAAACTTATAGTTAGATGTAGTGAAAACTTATGCAAAATGAAACCTTTTATTGGCTAACTAGAAAAATTACAATATGCAAGCTTTCAAGGCAACTCAGGACCCTTCTTCAAGCACGATGTAAAGTTAGATGTGAAAGGAATACCGCTGACTAATGACTGGTCAGAACATAGATAATGTTTTTTGACATATCCAGACCCAACTGATACTTTTATGGTTATGGTAACCAGCCATCTTAATAACTGTAGTGGTGCTGGTACTGGGGTTTCACTGAGCGAACCCCTACCACTCCTGTTTTTAACATAGATTTGAGCACTGCAGTGTCAAAGAATGCCACAGCAACAGTCAGCACAAAAAAGTCTGTCTCATTACTAAACTACATGATCAGAAAAAAAAATGATAAAAGAAAACCAAATGATTCTTTTTCCAAAGATGATGTCTGTTCTATAGATAAATAACAGAAATGCCAGCCTCACAGGAAGGAAACTCAAAGTGATGGATATTAAAAAAACAAACATAATTTAAATCACTTCCTTTTACATAAACAAACTACAGAAAGAACAAATGTAGTAGACAATGTATTCAGTCATTCTTTAGTTTAAATGTTTATCCTGTGATGATTCAAGATTGTATCACCATCCAGTAAGTGGGCAATGTGAACAGAAAAGTATCCACTGATGATTCATTATTGCATCAGCATCTTGGGCTTTTTAATATTACCAAAAGTATATACAGTAATTCCCTTTCACAATAGCTATTTAAGATGTCATTGACCAAAACAGCAGTCTTAACCTGTTGATTGAAATGGGATGAAATGGGAAGATTGTCCAAAATCCAGTAACATTAGAAGCACATCTATTATGCAATTATGAATAATCATGCATAAAATATGATGATATTAGACAAAGCAGATCAGTAACAAAAATCATTGCCATCAAGTTGCTAGTTTAATCTTTGTTTTAATGTGTGACTCTGAATGCAACGTTTAACTTGCCTGTTCTATAACTGAAAAATATATAAAAACAACTGTGCAACAGCTCTTAAAATGTGAAACCTTGGGACAGTGTTCACTTTAAAATGTTGATATATAAAAATTATACTAATGTAGCCTTGAGAATGTAACTAAGAAGGCAAACAGCTCCTAGAAGAAGGTGATTCTACAACCTATTCTTGCTGTCCACAAAACGTCATCCAGGCATAGCACTTTATTAGAAAAAAGCATATTATCAGTAACAACCCATCATGAAACAGACTATAACCAAAAATATACAAAGTTGTAGCAAGGACTTAAAATGAGTGATTCAGTTTAGGAGAGTGTCAATGGTATGTTGGTGAAACATGTCACTGTATGTGAAGCAACACAAGGCTCATCAGAACATTTTGTCTGATAATGCACTTAAAAGACTACAGAACTGTTAGTTTGTTGGGTTACATCAGCTCACCAATTCATTATGCTAGAGTAATAACTATATTTGGCTTTGCAAAGTAGTTAATTTAGTAGGTACACCTTCCTAACAGTAAGACCTTAACAAACACTTCTTTGAGACTTCATAACACTTACAAAGCATCAGTAAAGTGTTTATTCATCTCTGCAACATGACCTTCTAACAAAACTTCACTTTAGAGTGGTCTGAGGTGTCTTAACTGAGACACATTTCTCATGATGTTACATATTTACTATAAGACCTATGAATCCTTCATATTAACAAGTCATCTTACCATCATGACAATATGCCACACTGTACAGAGATGAACAACCTATTTACTGATTCTTTATAGATGTTATGAAGACCTAAAGAAGCCTTTGTTAAGGTCTTGTTACATAAAAGTAAATAAGTAATGGATGCATTTTTGCAGCACCTCAGCTAAAGTGTTACCAGCGGGATCTGAACTGTGAACTCTGCAGCGGAAACTGCAACTACTGCAACACCGTGCTACAGAAATGAGTCTAATACATTGAAACAAACTAAAATGGATACTTTACATTAATGCATGCTGTATACAGCATTCAGTATGTGGTTACATAAACAACAGCAATTTTAATAAATGAAAACAAATGTAAGCAAAGTATTGTATCAGTTGTGACCATGAATGAGAAAAAAAAAGCTACGCATTATCCTCTGCTGATGAAAAATCTGGCAAACTTATGTTTCTTGGCTATAAACATGCTGATGTTCCCTTACCAGTGTTGTGTAAGAGGCCTCGTCATCTTCTCTGTCTGTTATTACTAATGCACTCAGCAGTGCATCTATTAAGTGTTGCTTCACAAGGGCTTTGTGGTAAAGTCCTTACTGTGTTTTATTCTGAGCCCTTCACTTTGTCTCACAGCAATTAATTGAATATGATTCTTTTATTAGTATTTCATACATTTCTCTCAGGCTTTGATATTTTCCAGATACAATTTTAACATAAAATTGGATGTGTAGCAGTAATACGTCAACATTACTTTTTTCTGAAGATCTTGACTATATACATAAACATATTAACCTACATCTCTTGTGTGAAATCTTCAGGCATTTACTGGCTGGTTCTTGGTGAAATTCATTTACAAATCTGTAAGAGAGCCAAAGTTTTCTTTTTTTTTCCAGTAAAAAACAAAAGCTTTTTTGTACTTATATGAAAAAAAAATATTATATTGCTAATATGAATGGAATTGGAATCAGAATATAGATGGTGTCTTGAGTGGTTCAATGTGTGATGGCCCGGGATGAAGACCTAACTATATTAATTTCATACTTGGCTCAATGACAAATCAGATCAATTAAATCGGGTGTATGAAGTGACAGGGCAGGCAAACAATTCAGAGAAGGCGAGAAAGGTTTTATTGCAAACTGAAAAGACAGCTGATAACGGCTCAAGCAAAATCATTAATCTTCAAAAATGCAGGTAGCAGTTAGCAGTAGGAGCTTTGTCCTCTAGATTAGTCAGTTTAGCATCTTGACGCCACCATCCAGAAATGAGTTGGCTTTATATTCCGGGGACCAGAAGAGGCGGGGTTTTTTGGGTGGTGGCAGGGGTCTCTCTTGGGCACTTTTCCTTGACTATGGAAGAGGGAGGAGAAAAAAGGTTGGCATCAGCGTCCCCTCTTGTTCCAGAGTGGTATTACTTATCTTGTCAGAGCCAGGAAGGTGATCTCCAGATGTGCATGTATGACATGGGCCAAGTTTTGTCTAGCTGAGAGCTCCCTTAGATCCACTTCTACATATCTCCTTATTGATGCTCTATTATATTTGAACAATTCCACTTTCTGAATTTTCTTTTCTTGAGCACAAATTAGGCAAAATAAGACTAAATAAATACTCCATAAAGTGTATAACTTTGATTGATTTTATTGGTCATTACTTTCAACAAGACTGCAGCTATTTAGTGCAGATAATTTGAAAAATGTTTTGCATATTTCAAAAACAAATAAAATAAAAATTGGAACAGTCATTTTGTTGTTCTTATTGATTTTTTAAAAATCTGTGTTACTACATCAAATATACTTCTTGCAGATAAAACTTGAACTAATCAAACAAGCTGTTATTGTTAAAAATCAGCATGTAACAATGCCTTTATATGCTTAAAAGCAGGGGCACAAGAGGGAAGCACACTTCCCAAAAGTGTTATAGCCAGTTATGTTTTCATAAAACATTTTTTAATATTAAATGTTACAATACATAATGTTTTACTTGGTGCTAATAAAATTTCCCATCTTCATTTCTTAAGATGGACAAGTCAAGTCAAGTCATGTTGGGGAGCATGCACTGGTACAGTGTGTTGCCACACCCAGCACACGACAAAACAACTTGGGATCCCGGTTGGCAACCCCCCAGGCAAACACACAGTGCAGTCCCACCCTCTGGAAATGACCATCTATCTGCCACAGCCAGGTGTTACGTGGGTGACCCCTTGGCCTGGTCCAGTCACTTGGGCACTTGGATCCCTAACAATGAGGATCCTACGAGTTTGATCACGCTTGGGGAAACACGCCACATGGCCGTAGTGCTGTAACTGATGCTCCCTCACAATGCAGGTAATGTGCCTCATTTGGGACTCCGTGAGCAACCACTCATTCGACACAAAGTCAAACAAGCTATACCCAAGGATTCTCCAAAGAGACACAGTACCGAAGGAGTCCAGTCTTCATCTCAGGTCACTGGATAGCGCCCATGTCTCGCAAACATATACCAAGACAGGAAGCACCAGGACTCTAAAGACTTGGACCTTCATCCTTTTGTATAGATATCGGGAGTGCCACACACCCATTTCCAGTGACCTCATGACCCCCCCATGCTCTCCCAATCCGTCTACTGACATGAATGTCACTGCTAAGGTAAGTAAACCTCTCGACAAGTTCGACACTCTCTCCGCAAACAGACACACTGCTGATGACTGTGCCCAAGAGGTCATTAAAGGCCTGGATCTTAGTATAAGATGGACATCCCACCTAATTAATACCTCAATAAAATACATGCTTATACCTTGTCTTTCTATTCATTAAACCAAGCAGACCTGTTGGGTATGTCAGTCGAATGGCCAGCTGCAGGTGGGAAGCAGTTTTTTTTTAAATTTAGCAACGTTACTGGAGTAATCAACATTATCGCCAGATGGCAAGCCGATGTTCCTTTAGTGCTGATATTTTTCAAGAATGGCAAGCCCCTAGCATTATTTGTCAGGCTGGGCTTCTCTCATATCAGGTGGGTAGAAAAAATGTCAACAACTGCTAGCCTTCAGATTAATAGCATTCTTGACGAGATGCCAGTTCAGCACAGGGCTGCTTCAAATTAAAAATTTGTTTAATCATAGTGTGGTAAATTTCTATTTACCATGTGCATAATTACTCTCATTTAACCCCAAATGTCAACTTATATTAATTTCAGTTAAAAAAAACAGTTTGTTGCACATAATTACTTGCTGAAAGCTGAGAGCTTTGGCTAGCTGTAAACAGAGTAAAAGCTTGAAATTAAGATTGCTACAAATTTTATTCATTATAAATGTAAGTTAACTTTGCAGCCAGATGGTGCATGACTCATGACACAGCTGTCATGAAAGCTAAAGTAAAACAATATCTTGAGAAAAAAAATGACCAAATCTCTACATGACTATTGCATTTTCAACTTTATTTTTAAAACATCATTGTATTGTATATAATTGAATAGTAGGATTTTACTTATCAAAAAATAAATTAAAACAAAATAAAATATAACAGACAGCAAAAGGAGCGGCACACTTTTATTTTGCCCACCCTGCTACACTTTGAACATTGCCTATATAAACAGAACTAATAAAACTGGCCATGCAGTCCAGCAGTTAAAGAGCTCAACCATAATGCTATTACTTCAGTCACTGCCACTGTGACCCTGAGTAAGTCATTTAACCTGACTGTACTCTAAATGTAGGAATACATTTGGAAACAATATAATATAGTTATATACCATCTGCAAGTTGGTGTTTGCTATGGAAAGGTGGGATATTACTGATAAATTCCTCAAGATCAATCTTGTTTAAAACAGTGCTTGCAGTCTACAAATGAAGACCTGAGTTTTCTGAATGTAGTGCTCACAGTGCTGCACTCACACCCACCTAATTATTCCCTTTCAAAGGGAAATTAAAAGCTGTAAAGAGTGCGGCATGAAAACATCCTGAGCAAATATTTCCAGATACCATCACAGCTTTGTTTACATGTAGTCCTAATGTGTTACCAGTTATATGCTTCATGCCCCATTTCCATGGCAGCTTTCTAGGAGTTGCTGTTTTGGCCCGTCTGCCTCACACATGGTTGGGTGGTGTTTTCTCTGCTGCCCAGCTACAATACACCTCTGGGTATGTCTCTACAGAGATCGGTTTACATCCAATACTCAAAAGGCTCAACTAGACTAGGCAGAAATATATCATTATGTGCTGGCAGTTCTAAATCAATTCAAAATGCTGTTAAATTCAGGCTTGGCTAAAGTCACCATTCATTGAACGGTAATATTTTCCTTTTCTCATTTTTTTCACATTAGAGAACAAATATTGAAAAATGAGGTTACTATTAAAAAAAGATCATAACTAAATCATCATTCTCAATGTAGACTCTTTTATTTGATTTTTGAGCCTGAGTAAATCCACTTGCTACATATACTCCACTTTTTTACATATTTCTCTGAATATATAGTAATGGGCCACTGCCCTGTCTAGGGATTGGTCAGGGCTTGAACACTGTGCTTGCTGGGATAGATACCAGCTTCACCACAATCTTGCCCTGGATAAGTGGATTAAGAAAATTAATGGATGGATGGATGGATGTATGGCTCAGATGAAACATTTGGCACAGTAATAAAGATGCTGTTCTTAAAAACCACAAAATGGCCAGTTCATTCCCCATTTTTGTTTTAAAGAGTGATATCTGAACAAATCACTTAACCTACCTCTGCTCATTTATAAAAAAAGATGTAAAGAAAGATAGGGCACTTGTTCTGTCCTTGATGGTAGAATGCAATTGTTTGTTTGCACTTTTAATATATTGTAAAGATGGGACTGGTAAAATGGACTCATGGTATTGTTCATGATACTCTGATCATTTAGCACTGACCAGAAGTGCTAGAAAGTTTGAGAAACCTTCTATATTTCTACATAAATTTAAATAGGTTTAAAAGGTGATTAGATTGTTACACTTTTTTAACAAGTCCTTGGACTTGATAAAGAAAATCCAATAAAACTAATAACGCAAAACATTATGCTTGTTGACTTATTTATTGAGGAAAATGATCCAATGTAATATATATATATATATACATATATATATATATATATATATATATATATATATATATATTATATATATATATAGGAGACCCGGGTTCGCTTCCCAGGTCCTCCCTGCGTGGAGTTTGCATGTTCTCCCCGTGTCTGCGTGGGTTTCCTCCGGGCACTCCAGTTTCCTCCCACAGTCCAAAGACATGCAGGTTAGGTGGATTGGCGATTCTAAATTGGCCCTAGTGTGTGCTTGGTGTGTGGGTGTGTTTGTGTGTGTCCTGCGGTGGGTTGCACCCTGCCCGGGATTGGTTCCTGCCTTGTGTCTTGTGTTGGTTGGGATTGGCTCCAGCAAACCCCCGTGACCCTGTGTTCGGATTCAGCAGGTTGGAAAATGGATGGATGGATATTTGAAAAAATATGTGAACGTCTAGGATTATCAGTTCATTTGAAAGGGAAGTCAGGTATTTCAATCATTGGGATGACAACTAAGTATGCAAAGCCCTTCCCTATTTATAGAACATAAATCTGGGCCTTCATTATCAAAATTTGATGTACACTACACTGGCTTGTGGAAGTGTGTCATGCCTTGGTCAAACAAAATTTCTGAGGACCTCAGAAAAAAAAAGTTGTTGATGTTCAGCAGGCTGGAAAAGGTTATAAAACCATTTATAAAGAGTTTGGACTCCATGAACAGGCAAACTGTGTACAAATGGAGAAAATTCAACACCATTGTCACCCACCCCTTAAGATAGATAGATAGATAGATAGATAGATAGATAGATAGATAGATAGATAGATAGATAGATAGATAGATAGATAGATAGATAGCCCCCCCCCGGGTGGAATTGAAGAGTTGCATAGTTTGGGGGAGGAACGATCTCCTCAGTCTGTCAGTGGAGCAGGACAGTGACAGCAGTCTATCGCTGAAGCTGCTCCTCTGTCTGGAGATGACACTGTTTAGTGGATGCAATGGATTCTCCATGATTGACAGGAGCCTGCTCAGCGCCCGTTGCTCCGCCACAGAGGTCAAACTGTCCAGCTCCATGCCTACAATAGAGCCTGCTTTCCTCACCAGTTTGTCCAGGCGTGAGGTGTCCTTCTTCTTAATGCTGCCTCCACAGCACACCACCGCGTAGAAAAGGGCGCTCGCCACAACCGTCTGATAGAACATCTGCAGCATCTTATTGCAGATGTTGAAGGACGCCAGTCTTCTAAGGAAGTATAGCCTAAGTGGTCAATCAACAAAGATCATTCCAGGAGCAAGGAATGTAATATTCCAGGTCACAGGATAACGTCTAAGGATTGAAAGGCTTCTATTGTATTTGGCTAAGGTCATTGTTCATGAGTCCACCTTCAGGAGAACACTGAACAACAACGGTGTGCATGGCAGGGTTTCAAGAAGAAAGCCACTACTCTCCAAGAACAGCAATGCTGCCCATTTCAGTTTTGCAGATGACTATATGAAGAAGCCAGAAAGCCATTGAAAGAATGTTCTGTGGACAGATGAGTCCAAATTAGAACTTTATGGCTTGAATGAGAAGCACTATTTTTGGCAAAAAGAGAAACAACTGTATTCCAGCATAAGAACCATATACCATCTGTGAAACATGATAGTGGCAGTGTCAGGATTTGACCTGAATGTTCTGAGGACAGTAGATTTGTTAACCTTGTAAATGTTCTCCCAGGCTACTAGAAAACAATGTGGGATGGACTCACAAGAGTACTGGGGACAGCAAACAGTTTGACACTCCACAGTCACACTCTATTGTATGGGCAGCCTGCAGTGAAACCTGTTAGTACAGGATGAGGAGTCCCTGGGAAATCCCAACAGGACTTTGCATGGTTGTCATGTAACTCAGGAGTAGTTTTCAGTGGTTATCAGGAAATGTTCTTCAACTTTGGCTTACAGTACACTGTAAACTTGGAGTTAAGTGGAAGCCAGTGACAAGAGCTTAACAGAGAGGAGGAAGGAAGGTAGGCCATGCTTCTGGAAAAAGAGAAGGGTGAATGTGCACAGTTAACAAAGCCACCCCATGGCATGGTCTGACATTTTGTGTGCCTAGAGACGCCAGAAGACAAAGGCTTTATTATTTTTACTCCTTCTGTTAGTACCACTTGACATATCTTACAGATGTTTCTGTCTTGTTTTTCCCCCAGCAAATTCATTATCAGTATAGTCAAAGTCTTCGTTTTCCGTTCACTCTCTATGTCCTTTAGAAACTTCATACATCAAGTTGGTTTAATTTTTCATGAGGGCCCCCCTGACTATTGGACCCCTGGGCCTTGTCTGTCAGGCCCTTGATTGGGATCCATGTATGCTCTGGTAGACGGGTTAGGAAAACAGTTATTACCAAAAGAGTTAATAAATTTTTTCAATTGGTATATAGACTCAACTTATTTTGCTTCGGTATTTATATATAATTATATAGCATAAACGTGTGGTCTTGTGAATGTGAGCTCTCAGTTCCAGTATGGGTGACAACAACTCGGTATAATGATTTTATGTAACACACCAAAGAGCAAACTGGTTAATCTGTAAAGAGACATGAGTGACCTCTCTTGTTCAGCTTATGGTTTTGTCTTACTGTTTCCAGAGTGATAACTAACACAAATTAGTAGCTAAAGTATTTTACAGACATGCACAGCAGCACCAGTGGCCCACTCACAAATAAAACTTCAAAAAGGCAAAGTAAATGCTTAATTAGGAACATGCTTTGTGGTTAACCATGCCTTCACCTGCAATTGCAAACAATTAATATACGATACTGTAGACTTGGGAGAGTGGTGCTGCCTTTGAGCTATTAAAGACTCCCAAGTTTTTAGTTAGAGCACCTACTTTCAGGCTCCAATAGTATTTTCATGTATTTGAATCAAATCTGCTACTGACTAAAGACAAGATGTCCAGTTTTATTTCATCCAATTTCAAGATGAAAATGTCCAGGGTTTGGCAAAGAACAAACAAAAAGAACATGTTAATAGAAAATGTCTAAGAGTAATGTAGTTTAGTTGCTTGGACCAAGGACTTGAAAGTAAGAAGTTTCTGGTTGTGTCACTGTCTCTGATTCATCAACAAGTCCATTAACCTGCCTGTACTTTGACTGTAAAAAAGGCATTAAAGTATATCATAATGCTGTAAGTTACCTTTTTTACATGTTTGGCAAATTAATAATGAACAAAAGCTTTGTATTAGGTGTTCATCAACTCACAGTTAGAAAAACTATCTACAAATAGAGGGCATTTAGTACTGCTGCTACTTTTCTTAGGAGAGGGCATCCTGCAAAGATCAGAGGAAAGCACAGTATGCAATGCTGAAGCAGGCAAAAAAGAACCCTATGGTAACAGAAAAGGACCTGTAATAACTAAAAAATAAAAGTTTTTGCTTCTGTGTTCCTATATCATTATAAAAAAAAACACTGAACAAGAAGGGTGTTCATGGATGGACACCACAGAAAACACCTCTGTTGCATGTCTCAAGTTCACAAAGCGCCAACTTGACATTCTATGATGCTTCGTGGACGATGTTCTGTGTACAGATTAGACAGATGTTCAGCTCTCTGGCAGAAATACACAACAGTATGTTCGGAAGGTAAAAAGCACTGCATACAAGCACCAAAACCTCATTCCAGCCATAAAGCATGGCAAAGAAAGCATCACGGTTTGAGGAGGCTTTGCTGCCTCTGGGCCTGAAATGCCTGCTGTCACAGAGGGAACAATGAAAAATTGCAGCAAGAAATTTTACAACAGAATGTTAGGGAACTGGTCCATTACGTGAAGCTTAACAGACGTTGTGAGATGCAATAAAACAATGACCTGAAATACTGGAGTAAATCAAATGCAGAACGGCTTAAACAAAGGAAAATTTGAATTCTGTAACAGGTACGTCAGAGTCCAGATCTCTAGCCCATTTAGATGGTGTGGCATGACCTGCAGAGAGCTGTTAACTCAAGCAATCCCATAAATAGCAATGAACTGAAACACTTTTATTAGGAGTAATAGACTACAATACCTCATAACCATCTTGCAAGTGTGTTCAACAACTACTGTATAGAAAACACTTGGTGTTCAAGGATGTTCTATCATTTAGTAAAAATGAGGGTTCATGTACTATGTGGCCTGTGAATATTTAAATAATGTTTTCAGTACTGACAAGAAGAAATACAAGTGAATGTTATTAATACCAGTGTTTGTCTAGTGTTGAGACATAGTTGATAATCAGACTAAATTTGTATGAGTAATTAATCCAAAAATCCATGTCACTGCAAAGGGTTTGCAAACATTTTCACGCAGCTGTAAAATAATAATAAAATGTTTTGGCTTTTGTTGGAATTAGGTGGACAAATAATAAGCAGACAATGAAATCTTTATTTACTCTGAATAGCTCCAAATGTATTTTAAAAACTACAGATAAACAGGTGTATATATGAAAAGCAATTAAAGTAACATTATTAAATAATGTAATCTGAAACAAAACATACACCCTTTCACATTCTGTTTACAAGGCAGGGATCAAAGTCTCATTAAAATTAGTCAAACATATCAAGAAAGACTTACCAATGTTAATTTCATCATCTGTTTCTGCATCACCAATACACTCAAACTGGAAATCCTGAAGTGACTGGGAGAACTTTTGTACTGCCATAGACAGATCTGAAATAAAACATCACATTTAAGACACTGTTATACCTTTTTAGCATTAACATTTTGAAATCAATGTCACTCAAACAAAACCGAAAGGAGTTTTGCATTGTCCACGTGTACATGGAAAAAATCTGTATGATCATGACAACAGCAACACTCTGCTCCACCATGCCACCATAACACAAATTGTTTTTGCTGAATGTTGCAGACACAAGATTGTACAAAAGTTATAACATATGGATCAACGTGTTAAAAAAACAGTGTTCTAACATTTGAACTAGTGAAAAAAATATATTTTTAATAGATTGTAAAAAAAGGTCTAGAAAATCATCCAAGGCGTTAAATAATAATGCTAATTTTGAAAGACAGTTGTAGTATAACAGTAATTAGTATGCGATTATGCTTGCACATACTATGATGTATGTAGCTGACACAGCCAGCTTTGTAGACTTTTTATAAGACTGCAGAAACTTTGCCTTTTGTGTATATGGATGACATATAGCTATGATCATTTAGCACTGACCAAAGGGAAATTCACATAAGTAAACAGTGGTGCCAAGAAGTGTGTGAAACCTTTAGAATTTTCTATATTTCAACATAAATTTAATAGGTTTAAAATGTGATTAGATTGTTACACTTTTTTAACAAGTCCTTGGACTTGATAAAGAAAATCAAATAAAACTAATAACACAAAACATTATACTTGTTGACTTATTTCTTGAGGAAAACGATCCAATGTAACATTTATGTATTTCAAAAAATATGTGAACCTCTAGGATTATCAGTTCATTTGAAGGAGAAATTAAAGTAAGGTATTTCAATCATTGGGAGGACAACTAAGTATGCGAAGCCCTGCCCTATTTATAGAACATACATCTGGGCCTTCATTATCAGAATTTGATGTACACTACACAGGCTTGTGGAAGTGTGTCATGCCTTGGTCAAACAGAATTTCTAAGAACCTCAGAAAAAAAAATTGTTGATGCTCAGCAAGCTGGAAAAGGTTATAAAGAGTTTGGACTCAATGAACAGGCAAACTGTGAACAAATGGAGAAAATTCAACACCATTGTCACCCTTCCCTTAAGTGGTCAATCAACAAAGATCATTCCAGGAACAAGGCATGTAATATTCCAGGTCACAGGATAATGTCTAAGGATCTAAAGGCTTCTATTGCATTGGCTAATGTCATTGTTCATGAGTTCACCTTCAGGAGAACACTGAACAACAATGGTGTGCATGGTAGGATTGCAAGGAGAAAGCCACTTCTCTCCAAGAAAAGCAATGTTGCCCGTTTAAAGTTTGCAGAAGACTATGTGAAGAAGCCAGAAGGCCATTGAAAGAATGTTATGTGGACGGTTGAGTCTATATCAGAACTTTATGGCTTGAATGAGAAGCACAATTTTTGGCAAAAAGAGAAACACTGCATTCCAGCATAACAACCATATCCCATCTGTAAAACATGATAGTGGCAGTATCATGGTTTGACCTACTTTCCTGCGTTTGGATCAAGACGGCTTTTCATCATTGATGGGACTATGAATTCTGAACTGTACATGCCAATTACACAGGAAGGTTTTAGGATATCCATATGTGAACTGAAGTTCAAGAGAAACTGGGTCATGGAGCAAGACAATCACCGTACACACACAAGTCCTGACCTTAATACTATAGTAATTTTGTGGAAGGACCACGACCAAGCAGTTCATGCAAGGAAGCCCGCCAATATCTCTGAGGTGAAGGAGTTCTACAAGGAGGAATGGGCTAAAGTTCTTTCAAGCCAATGTGTAGGGCTGATCAACAGTTACCAGAAGCATTTAGTTCAAGTTATAGATAGATAGATAGATAGATAGATAGATAGATAGATAGATAGATAGATAGATAGATAGATAGATAGATAGATAGATAGATAGATAGATAGATAGATAGATAGATAGATAGATAGATAGATAGATAGATAGATAGATAGATAGATAGAACTTTATTTGCCCTTATTGGAAATTCATGTTTTTACAGAAGCTCTTTAAATAAATAAACACATAAACAGGTAGATAAGTAAGTAAGTAAATAAATAAATAAATAAATAAATAAATAAATATACACACACAATTTAATAAAATAGAAAAGTCACAGTAGCATTTCATGATGCACTTCTGCTGAATAATTTGTTGGCTGAAAGTCCTCAATATTAATGTGTCAGAGAGAGCATGTGCAGCATTGTTCATAATGGCACCCAATTTTGTTTTAACTCTCTCCTTTGCTACAACCATAGGGTCCAGAGTGTGTCCTATAACTAAGCTTGTCCTTTTAATTAGCTTGTTGATTGGTGGACATTCAGCCCAGAACACCACAGCGTAGAAAATCTCACTGGCCATCACACAATTGCAGAAGGTGTGAAGGATGTCATTTCCCACATTAAAGAAACACTTGATTATTCTTAACCCTTCACACCTATAACTATGGTGTCTAATCCTATGACTTTTGTACCAAGTATCTGCACTCGTTACTAGATAAGCTTCGGCTTTACTTCAGAATTGTTCTTCTAATGGGGCGGCATGGTGGCGCAGTGGTAGCGCTGCTGCCTCGCAGTAAGGAGACCCGGGTTCGCTTCCCGGGTCCTCCCTGCGTGGAGTTTGCATGTTCTCCCCGTGTCTGCGTGGGTTTCCTCCGGGCGCTCCGGTTTCCTCCCACAGTCCCAAAGACATGCAGGTTAGGTGGATTGGCGATTCTAAATTGGCCCTAGTGTGTGCTTGGTGTGTTTGTGTGTGTCCTGCAGTGGGTTGGCACCCTGCCCAGGATTGGATCCTGCCTTGTGCCCTGTGTTGACTGGGATTGGCTCCAGCAGACCCCCGTGACCCTGTATTCGGATTCAGCGGGTTGGATAATGGATGGATGGATGTTCTTCTAATGTACAAAGATATCAGCAGCATGAATGCCCTCCTTTACTTGTAGAATTTAATAATCAACTGTACTTTAATGAATACACTAAACACACTCACAAGAAGTAGGCTTTCTGTGTAAAAGTAAGGATACACAAAGCTATTTTATCAAATACAGGATTTATCTACCGTGGCTCAAATATTCAGGACATTCCATCTCCAAGTGAAAAGAATGACTTATCATTTATACTAAGGCTATACAAGTTATTAATTTAACAGAGTCTGTCCCTATTTAACAGCTGGCATGGCTGTTTATACTGTGTATATTATTGTTAGTTGTCCTTTTATACTCGAGAATATTGCTGCCGGTATAAATGAGCCCCAGTACACATTTGACACACAATTCTGCTAAATAGTTTGTTGGCTGAAAGTGCTCAATGTTAGTGTGTCATAGAGAGGATGTGCAGCATTGTTCATAATGGTGTTCAGTTTTGCTTTAAACCTGACCTTCACTACAACTTCCTGGTGGTCCAGAGTGCATCCTACAACTAAACCTGCCCTTCTAATTTGCCTGTTGATTCAGTGGGTCTGTCTAGAAGTGATTTAAGCAGCCCAGCACACCACATGGTAGAAAACCACACTGGCCATCACCAAGTTAAAGAAGATGTGAAGGATGTCACTTTCCACATCAAAGAAGTACAGTCTTCTAAGGAAAAAGAGCCTTAGAGGCTTTTTGGTGTGGTGTGGTGTGGTAAAAATCAAACAAGTTCCTTGGTTTTGCTGATGTTAAGATGCAGACAATTTTCTTTGCACCAAGAAACAAACTTCTCCACCTGACTCCTATACTCTGTCTCATCCCCTTTATCAATACACCCCATAAGTGCAGAATCATCTGAGAATTGCTGCGAGTGACATGACCTGCTGTTATATTTGTAGTCAGACGTGTACAGAGTGAAGAGAGACGGGGACAGGACTGTTCCTTGTGGTGCTCCAGTGTGGCTCACATCAGAAACACAGTTCTTGAGTCTCAGAAACTGCAGTCTGCATGACAGATAGTCCATTATTAGGACACCATGGGCTCATCCACCTGCATATCTCTGAGCTTACCGCTTCACAGTGATGGTTGGATGATATTGAAGGAGATAGAGAAATCAAAATATAATTTTCACTGTGCTGCCAGTTTATCCCAGGTGAGAGGTCACACCAGTTAGTGAAAGCAAAGATTCACATGCTTTTTCACACACAAACATGTCACACTGGATACTTCTCCTCAATAAATAAATGAACAAGTATAATGTTTATGTGTCATTTGTTTAATTGGGTGCTCTTTATCTAGTTTTGGGACTTGTGCAAAAGTCTGATCGTGTTTTCAGTCCAAACTATGTAGTAATTGAGAAGATTCTAAAGGGTTCATATACTTTCTAGCACTACTGTATATGCAATATAGCCACAAAACAGAACAATTTCCTTTACATTTACACAGAACAAAAGAAGGATAGTAAATAACATTGATCTTATAATGCTAACCACTTTAATTTCCTTTAATAGTTCTGTTTAATTGTCTTTAATAGTTCTGTTTCCATTCTCAACAGATAAATGTTTCACAGAATGTGAAATGGAGGTGGATTTATAATGTTTGTCGCTTAACTGTTTAATACAAAAAATGACTAGTTTTTAATGGTGCCAGTTTACCACACATAAATTAACACACTGCAGTTGTCATTGAGCATCCTTTGCAAAATACCAAGTAAAAATGTTGTGTGTTGATTATTGCTGTTTTCACGGTATTGGTTTTTGATGTAAAAGGATGTCAGCGAGAAATGGCATTGTTTCTCTGCTAACTGTTTTGGTGTAAGAACAGTTTAAGAGGTTTTATCATTTTTTAAAGTATTGCCAGTTTTGTAATGCATTACTAGGACAAGTCTCAATTGTACACTTACCATATTTTTAAGTAAGAGATTGTTGTTAAAACAATATGTAAATCTGAGAGTTTCGCTTAATGCTCTCCTTACAACACTAGTGTTTACAAGTATGTGAATGCTGCAATAACAATGCATTTAGTTGTATAAACATCTTACTTAAAAGCTATCTCAGATTTCCTCAGTATAATATTTCTTTTCCCTGGCAAGGGAAGAAAGTCATTACTTGAGGTTTTTGCTTTCTTCTATCTTTCAGTGTGATGTAACTAACAGAAAACTACCCAAAAGTAGCAACAGAGAAAGTGATGTTTGTTTTTTCCCATGGAACCAGAATTTACTGCAAATCTGTTGTAAAATCTTAATGGGGGTCACAGCTGGACAAGAGAGGCTGCCTTCACCTCTTGTACTTTAGTTAATGCTGTATTTCATCTGCTTTTGTTTGCCAAGTATGAGCCTCATCCTCCAGCTTAAAAAATGAATGCTATACTGAGTCACAAAATCAAACGGCAATCATGTCAGCACTTGGCAATATTTATAGGCTCTGCATAAAATACACTTGAAAAAATACATGTCAATAGCAAAATATGGGTTTGTCCTCTCTATATAAAAACAAACTGAATGTTGCATTAGAGATCATCTTGCTTTGATCTGACTCATACCATGATGGCCACTCTATTGAGAAAAACCTGTTTATCGGTTAAAGACAGATGAGAGTCTAGCAATATTCTTCATTTAGAGGCTTCAAGTTCAGGAGAACACAGAAATTAATTTAAAATATTAATCTAGGGAAGGCAGAGTTCTTTAAATACAAACACTGTAAATAACAGTACTGGTAATCTCAAGATATAAAGGACAGTGTAGTACAGGGTCTGCAAAGTCAGTCCTGGATGGCTGTACCAGCTGCTGATTTTTGTTACAACCTGATTGCTTAATTAGAAACCAAGCCTCGGCAATAACAAATATTATCGCTTATTAGTGATTTCATTCTGCAATGTCAGGTCATCCATATATTACAGATTTTTGATATCATTCAAATGATTTGTAGCCTGAAGTGGACTAATAATTCTCAGCCATTCACTATTTTCTTTGCAGTTTCATACAAGTATTTTATTAAACTAGATAGTTCATGATAAACAGATGGAGAACTGCTGGTTCCTTTGTCATCTGTATATTAATGATAACAAGGAGAAATTTTAAACAGTGAATGCTGCTGATTAAGGCTACTAAAATAAGGGATTAAGGGTGAGGTATCTTAAAAAGTGAGACAACTTAATTGAAACATATTAACATCACTTGCGCAACAGTAATTGAGTTCACTTTATGAAACTGAGTTGGAAAATAAACCTGCAACCACTACGGGCCTCCGGGGCCAACTTTGCAGACCCCTAGTGTAGAATATTGCTTGAAATACTCACTTGCTTGAAGTACTGACATACCATAAAGTTATTTAAAGTACGTCTGTGCACAAAAACATATGTGCTGCTCTTTATATCCTACATGCTTCAAATGGTTGGAGGTGAGATCACTTTGAAAACAACAATTAATATTAGGACATTTTTTAAATATGCAGAATAATGACATAGGTAGAGCATGTTTATAACTTAGTTTGACCAACATGTTAATGAAAATAACAATACAAGTACAATACATATTTGTACTTTGAGCTATTATATTCTTACTAGCTGTGTAAGCCTGTGCTGTAAAAACCCCAGGGTCCTAGAAACTATTAAAACCTTTAGTAAAAAAACTGAAATGTAGAGATGTCAGGTAATTGAAAGGAACTACTCTGGGCGCCTGTCTCCTAGGAGGAGTCATTTTGCCGATGTGCTCGCCTCGCTTGTGTATTAGCGGCGGGAGGAAAAGTAAAAGGGATACTGGTTTGCTGATGTTAGCGGCTAAACAACTTTGTCTTTCTTCTGAGGTTTCGTTTTGCTGACATGCTGGCCTCGTTTGTGTTATTAGTGGCTAAGCAAGTTTTCTGTTTGCTCAGAGGTGGATCACTTACCCCGATTCCACCACACACACTTCCATGCGTAGATGTTTATATATAAGACTGGCTACATAGATTAATTACTTCAGCCAAGTCATTAATGCTTAATGCTGAATTTGACTAAAACTTGAAACTCATAATTTCTGATCACGAAGTACAGTAACAATTTATATAGGTTTAATTTGTTTATTAGAAGAATTTAATTTAAATTAATCACCTCCATCCATGGGCAGCACGGTGGCGCAGTGGGTAGCACTGCTGCCTCGCAGTTGGGAGATCTGGGGACCTGGGTTCGCTTCCCGGGTCCTCCCTGCGTGGAGTTTGCATGTTCTCCCCGTGTCTGCGTGGGTTTCCTCCGGCGCTCCGGTTTCCTCCCACAGTCCAAAGACATGCAGGTTAGGTGGATTGGTGTTTCTAAATTGGCCCTAGTGTGTCTTGGTGTGTGTGTGTGTTTGTGTGTGTGTTCTGCGGTGGATTGACACCCTGCCCGGGATTGGTTCCCTGCCTTGTGCCCTGTGTTGGCTGGGATTGGCTCCAGGCGGACCCCCGTGACCCTGTGTTCGGATTCAGCGGGTTGGAAAATGGATGGATGGATGGACCTCCATCCATAATACTGAATATACAGAAGGTAAACTTTAACATTACCAGAACAAACAGTAAGGGACTAACCAATGTTAGCTTGAAATGCAATACTATTCGTACATTGTGCTCAATGGTTGGTTTGTGCAGTTTTTTAATTGCAGCTTCCGAGCAGAAATAGTACTATGCATTGTGGTCAAGAGCATAATAATCTTTTTTAGACATAACAACATACTTCTTGCACCCTTCTTGCTCAGTGGTTTCTTTTTTGATCCACACTACAGAACTACTTGTTAGTATTTGTTACTGAAACATCAGCCTTCATGGAGGTATCCATGTTTACCTTCCCACTTGATTACCACAAAAGATGAAATTGTAACATTTGACTTCCCAACTCCGCCATATGACAAATGCAGCATCAGTTAATCATTATTAAACAGCTGAAAGACATACAGTTAGGTCCATAAATATCTGGACAGAGACAACGTTTTTCTAATTTGGTTCTGTACATTACCACAATGAATTTTGAAATGAAACAACTCAGATGCAGTTTTCAGCTTTAATTCAGTGGGGTGAACAAAACAATTGCATAAAAAATGTGAGGCAACTAAAGCATTTTTTTAACACAATCCCTTCATTTCAGGGGCTCAAAAGTAATTGGACAATTGACTCAAAGGCTATTTCTTGGGCAGGTGTGGGCAAGTCCGTCGTTATGTCATTATCAATTAAGCATATAAAAGGCCAGGAGTTGATCTGAGGTGTGGTGCTTGCATGTGGAAGATTTTGCTGTGAACAGACAACATGCGGTCAAAGGAGCTCTCCATGCAGGTGAAAGAAGCCATCCTTAAGCTGCGAAAACAGAAAAAAAACCCATCCGAGAAATTGCTACAGTATTACGAGTGGCAAAATCTACAGGTTTGGTACATCCTGAGAAAGAAAGCAAGCACTGGTGAACTCAGCAACGCAAAAAGACCTGGACGTCCATGGAAGACAACAGTGGTGGATGATCGCAGAATCATTTCCATGGTGAAGAAAAAGCCTTCACAACAGCCAACCAAGTGAACAACACTCTCCATGGGGTAGGCGTATCGATATCCAAGTCTACCATAAAGAGAAGACTGCATGAAAGTAAATAAAGAGGGTGTACTGTAAGGTGTAAGCCACTCATAAGCCTCAAGAATAGAAAGGGCTAGATTGGACTTTGCTAAAGACATCTAAAAAAGCCAGCACAGTTTCTGGAAAAACATTCTTTGGACAGATGAAACCAAGATCATCCTCTACTAGAATGATGGCAAGAAAAAATTATGGAAAAGGCATGGAACAGCTCATTATCCAAAGCTACCACATCATCTGTAAAACACGGTGGAGGCAGTGTGATGGCTTGGTCGTGCATGGCTGCCAGTGGCACTGGGACACTAGTGTTTATTGATGATGTGACACAGGACAGAAGCAGCCGAATGAATTCTGAGTTGTTCAGAGACATACTGTCTGCTCAATGCAGTCAAACTGATTGTCTATCTGTATCATGAAACGCCGCCCAATGACCCAAAACATACAGCCAAAGCAACCAGGAGTTTATTAAAGCAAAGAGTGGAAAATTCTTGAATGGCCAACTCAGTCACCTGATCTTAACCCAATTGAGCATGCATTTCACTGTTGAAGACTAAACTTTGGACAGAAAGGCCCACAAACAAACAGCACTGAAAGCCGCTGCAGTAAAGGCCTGGTAGAGCATTAAAAAGGAGGGAAACCCAGCATCTGGTGATGTCCATGAGTTCAAGACTTCAGGCTGTCATTGCCAGCAAAGTGTTTTCAACCAAGTATTAGAAATGAACATTTTATTTCCAGTTATTTAATTTGTCCAATTACTTTTGAGCCCATGAAATGAAGGGATTGTGTTAAAAAATGCTTTAGTTGCCTCACATTTTTATGCAATCGTTTTGTTCACCCACTGAATTAAGCTGAAAGTCTGCACTACAACTGCATCTGAGTTTGTTTCATTTAAAATTCATTGTGGTAATGTACAGAACCAAAATTAGAAAAAAGTTGTCTCTGTCCAAATATTTATGGACCTAACTGTATGCTTTATATGAGTGATATATTTGAATTACAATTAACAAAGCATTGATTTTAGCTTAGTCTGTTGTGCAAGGATGGAGGTATTGGAGTGTGTGTTCTGTGGTGGTCTCACAGGCCATTCAGATTTAGTTCCTGCCTTGAGCCAGCTCCTGCAGAATTGTGTTTTGTTCTTTCATGATCCCATGCTGGAAAAAAAGGGCTTTCAAAACTTTAATATAGGATCTTTACCATTTGTTTTTTCATATTATGCTATTTTATAAGTAGTTAAATAATGTTTTGCTTACATAAATAAATACATTGATCAACTTGAGACTAGCAGTCAAAACAAGGTAACTTTAAGTTAAAGTCACATGTTCACTTTTATGCCTCATTTACTTGAGAATTGTGAAATGTCTGCGTATGGCTTTAATGCTCACCTGTAGCTGAAGGTGAAGACTTTTTACACACAGATTGTTAAATAATGAGCCGTTAGGACAAACTGGAATATTCATTTAACAAATGAAATCAGACATTTATGATGATGATAATGTAGGAAAATTTCAGATTTACAGCAAAAAAGTAAAGGCTTTTTTCAGCTTTTGACATTGTCTGGCTTATATGAGAATCAGAAACTTGCAACACACCAAACATTGCACACTTTTGGACTAAGGCTTCCAAACACCTTACAGTTTTGTGCTGTTGTAACAGGGCTTGAGTAAACTTGATGTCATCCATATGCTGGGTGACATTACTTCTGTATTCAGACTCTTGTGTACACTAGAATCAGCACGTGAAAATCACAAATAGTCACTCAGACAAACATAGTGCCATTTAGCTCAATTGACTGTAAACTTTTCATTTTTGCTACTCTGAGGAGGGGGGCAAAGTAGTCGCAAGAAGCAGATTTTACTTCCCAGGGAAATAGTATTCTCATAGCTGTGTTTTAAATCATGATTATTTTTGAATGAAATGAATAATACATAGACTGTATTTTTTCAGGAAAAGTTAGTTTAAAGGAATAACCATTAAATCCATTAAATCTAACTCTGTTCTTCCAGGAACAGAACAGATGAGTGGGCAGAAATAGTTTTTAAGCATTAGCCTCTTGTGATTGCTTCAAGCATAGCTGTAGGGAATCAAATGAATGGTGTAACCATTCTCAGTATGGGGCACATTTCAAATAACAGTCTGGAGTTACAGTATAACCTACTGCAGATGATTGCACAATCTGATGTCATAAGCTATTACCAGTACGGGGTGGGGGGGGTCGTGGAAATAACATACATTTTCCTTTGATGGAAATATCATATTTTTAGTATTGAGCCAAGTGAAAATATTTATGATCATGATTTTACCTTATGCATATATGAAACGTATTAGGATTAAATAATACATTTTTAAAAATCCATATTGTCCAGAGTTTATATTGAATTACAACTTTGTATTATCCGTCCGTCTTATTTCTTTTAATGTTAAGCCACAAATTAGAGTAACACAATAACACAATAACACTTCACTTAATTGTTCTTAAAAGTATAACATTTATTTATCAACAACATTTACTTCTTCATAGAAATGTAAGTCCGTTAAATTAATTAAACAAGTAAGTTGGAATCTGGCACCCCAGAATGTACATATATTTAACAGATCATCAGGAAAAATTTCAAATGTGTAAAAAAAATGAAACACTTGCTTAATTCACTGGTAACTCATCATGCTCAGCTGAGAAACATGTGAAAATTTTGCAATAGAAAGGATGCTGACATGTCTCTAAATAGTAAAAAATAACTTCTGCATAGGTGCTTCATTATTCTACAGTTTAAGAGAGATCATGTACAGATGGACAAAAATCAACCAGGTTGCAAATGTACTCCGAAGAGGGCATCCTACCAAAGTTTGTCCATAATGTGACTGCTTTATGTTCCTTCAAATTTTCAAGAATCCCCAGATCAAAGAATCTGTGGGCTTCTATTTTTGAGATAATTGTCATGGGTCATATTACTATAAAAAATGATAGACAAGAGGAAACCTTTGCTCTATATGAAAAACTAGACAAAGAGCCCGTTTCAACAACGTAAGATGAAACGGGCACGAGTTTGTGTCAGCAGTGTATGAAGAACAAATGATAAGTAACGAAGAAGTTGTTTTGTAATGATTGTAGTCCACTTTACTCATTACTGTACAGGCTTGTACTGTTAGTTGATGAATTTTCCAGGCCTATAGTATAATATTGAATGATGAATGTTCCAGTACAATATGGAATAGTAATAAATATAAGCCCCACAAACCTGATATAGGTGTATTGAATGAATGCGTAATTGAATCAGAATGCGTAATTAGGCCTCGAGCTGTAGTCGAAATCGCCTTTCAGGCCTCTAGAGCTTTAATCAAAGTCGCCTTTCTCTTTGAATTATTGCGGCCGTAAATCCGCCACCTGCCACGATGTTGGGGTTGGATGTCGGTCTCGTAAAGTTTTTCGGGCAGCTGCGCAGAAGGCGACTGCGCATTCGTCTTCGGACGTGCGCAGAAGGCGACTGCGCATTCATCTTCGGACGTGCGCAGAAGGTGACTGCGCATTCGACTTCGGACGGACGTGAGTGAGTGAGTGAGTGAGTGAGTGAGTGAGTGAGTGAGTGAGTGAGTGAGTGAGTGAGTGAGGAGGCAGACGAATTATGTATTAAGATTGTACAAGGCTTAAATTTTCAAACCAGGATTCAAATGAGTCATACAAATACAAAGGCAATGTGATCTGAACAGGTGAGCCAAAACTTGAGTTGCCTTGCTTGTAAAACTGTTGTTCATCAAGTACAGTGAAGGGGGCTTGGGGTGATGGAAAGGCACCACTTTATTGGCTCACAATCTGGACATCCTCCTGTATTTGAATATATTAAAGCCTTCACACAATATAAGAGTTTGTCAAAGATGAAAATGTGAGATTATCTGTTTGACAGATGAAGTTAAACCAAAGATAATCGATGAAGGGCCTATAATGTATAAACCAGTCTTTGCCAGCCGAATAAGAAGACACTCATGATTCTGAAATGCACAACTCAGTTTCCAAACCAATAACCACTTAGAAACACTGCAACAAAACCTAAATTAAAATGTAGATACAAGTAAGCTTCAAACCTAACACAGCTGAAACAGTACAATAGGAATGGTTTTTCAATCTCAGGCCTGAAGCCCCTGAGACGTTATTCCCTGAGATGTTTATTCCACCCAATTTCATAAGAAGGGACTCTTTATTTACTTAGTTAGACTGTTTGTTTAATTAGCTACACATTTTCTTATCTCATTATGTAGACTCAAAGACATAGTATTGTATTATTTACTTTAGGAAGGAAAATGTGCATTTGGTGCAATAGCTTTTAATACTTAATGAGGACATTTTTCCTTCAGTCTTTTCTATAAAATTACTTCTGTTAATTATATTCAAATAGTGCTAATCAACAAAGAGCAAAGAAGACAAAGGTGTAAGTAACAATGAATACAAAGTACATATTAAAGATGGCACTCATTAACTTCAAGATCTTTTTCAGATCAGACCCATTTTGGTTTCCTCCTAGCCATAACGGGCCCACGAAGGACAATATTTCTCTAATTTTACACAATGCTTTATGTAACGGGTAATAAAAATACCTACATCAAATTACTTTTTTAATTACTTTTGTTCAGCATTCAACACCATAATTACCTTCAAACTGATATATAAGCACATTGATCTGAGATTTAGAAACAGAAACAGTATATAAAAATTCTCATTTATTGAACGTAGTATTTCTTTAACCTTTTCTTTTTTTTCAGATTGTAAATTGGTTTAAACAAATGCCCTTTGGAAAAAATGGGATCCTTGTTATTAATGTTTGATGTATTCTCAAGCAGCTTAGACAAATGTCATGTCTAGTTTTATTTCTAAGTATTTGTGCACATTGCATATATGATATAATGGTTTAAAATAATACCACTTTGTGTGTTCCATAGCCCCGTTTCACTGTTTGGTTTCATAAATAACCTGTAAATGGTTAAAATTTGGTTACTTTAAAAAAAACAAAAATCAAAAAAGATTAATCTGAATAAGGCAGAGAGTCTTGAGAGCAAATCGGGAAGTTAGTTAAATGAGATCAATACATGGACACTGGAAACATCAGCTACCAGAAAATTAGAATCAAACAGGCTGAAATTCAACAAAATTCAAAATATCAAGTAAAAAATTACTTAGATGAAATTTTCAAGAGAAACTTCAATTCCCTTGATAAACTAATATCAAAAACAAAGTTGTGATAATACTGAGCATACAGCTCACTCTTAAATAAGGTGGCTGCCATAATATCACAGACATGCACATGCCCTTAGGATATGTCCCTAGTGACACATGGCAACACAGTAAAGAAAATGGAAGAGCTAATAATGTTCACCACACAATAACAATTTGATGCAAGCTCCAGTGAAAATGAAAAATAAATAAAAACTATACTTAAGAATATCAAAGCACTATGATCTCAAAATAAATTACGACACCCACAAGCACTAAGACAAGCTGTCACCAGCTGTTCCTTATTGGTCATGAAAGAGCTGTGAATTTGTAGCACTGAATTCAGCCGTTACTCTTGCTATTGCTGTGATGTCCACTTCTGGAGTTAGTACACATAACCAGCATAAACACTATGTAGCTGCCCTAGGAAGAAAATGAAGAAAACCAAATGCTGAAAAAGAATGAACTAAATTGAAGCCAGGGTACAAGAAACTGAGCATGGCAAAAGGAACAAATATGAATTTTGTAAAAAAGAAAGGAACTACTGGTGTGCATATAAATCATCAGCAAGCAAGTTGGTAGACCAAAAACAAAGCCGTGCAATCAAGAAAAATTAACTGAGCTGTGAAGAAAAATTCTTAAACAAATGTCACTGAAACTATCAACAACCTCTGCATTTCAGAGGTGAAAGAATTTACAGTGACAGAGAGAATTATAACAATGACATTGCAAGATTTAAATTTCTGATCAGCGCAAAGAACACTGTATAATGACTGATGAAAATTTGCAAAAAAGTATCACATTGGCCCAGAAGGATTCTGAATAAAAGATTTACTCCAGATTACGGACAGGTTACGCCAAATTAAATTATATCTAAGCAAAGGCAAATAATATGAATGGAGACACAAGGGAAATGCAGATGATTTTAAAGCACTCAGGTTCATTGGTGAAATTTGGTGGGGGAAGTTTCATGGCTTCTGAAGACCACTTCTGAAATTAGTGCAATCAAATTTAATGATGATGTAAAAAATGACTAGAGGAGCAGAATGACTCAAAAAGTTTACATTCACCATATTACATAGCAAGAACATGATGCAAAAATGAATCAGGTCAAGCATTTCATTGGTGGAAAAAGTGAAAACGTTTACAATAGCAAAGCCTTAGACAAACAGCAGAGTAAAATTACTTTACAAGATAATTTGTGCTTTATCTGCAAAGAATAAACTAAAGGTTTTGGTAAGGCAATTGGTCACATGCTTGATGCTGTTACAGCATACAAAGATTATTGAATCAATTGATAATTTGTTTTCCTTCAATGCATTATCTAGCATCCCCCATGCCCCATCTTAATTCAGTTTAAAACAGGGTGAGACTAGAATCTAGTTGATAGTGGCAAGTCCACTAAGACTCCCAAATCCATTTGATAGGTTGTACTCTCAATTTTCAAACCTCTCATTGTGTATTCAAACCTAACAGTTTTACTTCCTATGTGTAATACTTTACATTTACTTACATAAATTTATTCTGCCACAAATATGCCCAAGCCTGTATGCTATCCAAGTCTCCCTGTAATGACTCAACAGGTTCTAGATTATCTGTCAATGCACCCATCCTGGTATCATCTGCAGACTTACCAAGCTTGTTATTATATTCCTATCCAAATCATTTATATACTGTACATTAAAAATACCACTAGCCCTGGCACTGACCCCAGTGGGACACAACTCATAACTTCACTTAATTCTAAAAGGTTCCTCACACCATAACCCTCTGCTTCCTGTGTCTGAGCCAATTTTGCATCCATCTATAAACTTCTTTTAGTTTAATGCCGGGCTTTTCATGTGGCACCTTATGAAATGTTTTCTGAAAATGAAGATAAAGGCACTCATTTACACACATTGTATACATTTACTTAAATCACCCACATTTAGAGCTGCCAATAAGCTTAACACATAATTCAAGATATAAATGGAAAACTGAAGTATACTGACAAAAAACACATAATCAAAGAAAGACCATACAAAGTCTGCTTAAAACATGCCACATTGATAACTAGTGTGCCATCATTCTACCATAGTACATTTATACTATTTCAATTTTCTCTAAATTAGATTAAACAACAATGGGTAAATAGATGGTTCAATTTACCTGAAGTCAACATATCCCAAAATTATATTACCTTAAATTTGGGAATGAAACACAATATACAATTTTTTTTTTTGTTGTTATTCATGTTTTCATCTTAAAAGCAAACTGCTTGAGTAATGAGCAATTTTAACTTCACTTATGGAAGGATCTAAGTATACAGAAACTGGACACTTTATTAGGTACACCTTGCTAGTATCGGGTTGGACACCCTTTTGCCTTCAGAACTGCCGTAATTCTTTGTGGCATAGATTCAACAAGGTGTTGGAAGCATTCCTCAGGGATTTTGGCCTATATTGACATGATAGCATCACACAGTTGCTGCTGATTTCTCAGCTGCACATCCATGATGCGAAACTCCAATTCCACCACATCGCAAAGGTGTTCCATTGGATTGAGATCTGGTGACAGTGGAGGCTATTTGAGTACAGTGAACTCATTGTCATGTTCATGAAACTAGTCTGAGATGATTTGAGCTTTGTGATATTGCATGTTATCCTGCTAGAAGTAGACGTGAGAAGATGGGTACGCTGCAGTCATAAAGGGATGGACACAGTCAGCAACCATACTCAAATAGGTTGTGGAATTTAAACGATGCTCAGTTGGTACTAAGGAGCCCAATTTATGCCAAGATAATATCCTCCACACCATTACACCACCACCAGCCTGAACCATTAATACAAGGCAGGATGGATCCATGCTTTCATGTTGTTGATGTCAAATTCTGACCTTACCATCCAAATATCGCTTCAGAAATTGAGACTCATCAGACCAGGAAACATTTTTCCAATTTTCTATTTTACAATTTTGGTAAGTCTATGCAAATTGAAGCCTCAGTTGCCTGTTCTTAGCTGACATGAGTGGGACCGGTGTGGTTTCCTGCTGTTGTAGCCCATCTGCTTCAAGGTTTGATGTATTATGCATTCAGAGATAGCCATTCTCCCCTGACCTCTGGCATCCACAAGGCATTTCACCCAGACAACTGACGCTCACTGGATATTTTCCCTTTTTCAGACCATTCTCAGCAAACCCTAGAGATGGTTGTGCTGAAAATCCCAGTAGATCAACAGTTTCTAAAATACTCAGACCAGCCTGTCTGACACCAACAACCATGCCACATTCAAAGTCAATTAAATCACCTTTCTTCCCGATTGTGGTGGTCAGTGTGAACTTCAGCAGGTTGTCTTAACAATGTCTACATGCCAAAATGCAATGAGTCACTGCCATGTGATTGGCTGATTAGATATTTGTGTTAACAAGCAGTTAAACAAGTGTACCTAATAAAGTATCTGGTGAGTGTGTGTGTGTATACAAGACAGGGCAAGGGATGTGAACACTAGGTCTTGGACATGATAGACACCCATACTAACAACTAACAACTATGAAATACAAGATAAAGTTCAATAAAACGTTATAGGCAAGATTCAATTCCCGTATATTAACACTAAGATGGCCCTTTCCAACTATAGAATAAAATACAAAACATCTTTAGAATTTTCTCTGACTTTATTTCAAAATTGAATCAACTTTTTAGTGGAGCTGGATTTTTCTGGGCCTCAGAAAAAACAACAAAATTGAGAAAATGAAATATAGGGACACAAGGATAGTGTCTTTCTCAAATCAAAGCATTCTTCCAGGCACCCCTACTGTATAGAAGATTTTGATTATTGGGGAGAAAAAGATCATCTCTAAAGAACCACTGATATTATGATTCAATTTTAAGGATTTTTCCAAGGATATAAACAATACAATGAAGACTTTCCCTTACAAGTACTTCTTTCCACTGGCATATTTTACTTCATTGCATTGTAGCCTGGGCCCGTATAGATTGGGTTGTTTTTAAACAAGTCAACATGTTGGCATACTAATAATTTATCTGCAGACTTTATATTTATATATTAAAACTTATCATTTTATGCTTTTAAAAGGCCTCAATGTAAGTTTTTTTCCTTTTGACTCCTTGTCATTGCTGTGGTCTTTCTATATTTTGTAACCCTGGGTGAACTTCTTTATTTTTCTTTACACTGCTTTGAACTATAGCATAATCTCATTTATATGACTAACTGTAAATGTAATGCTGGCAGCAACTCTATTAAGTTAGTAGGCAGAGAAATACAGTTATTACGTTTCATTGCTGTGGTTTTTACTAATGCACTCTATTAGGAGTACTTAAACTGACTTGTATAGATGTGTTAGTAAAAAATGGATACAGTTTTAAACACATTCTGTTACTGAAGCTTGCATCATTTGTTGGATTCTAGCCAGGGTCCTGGTTTTGTCCCGTTGCCCCCAACATATTCTGTTCATAGTAGAGGGATGTACTGAACAGTTAACAACCGACAGAGTTTAATGTGAGGTTAACCATCACAAGAAGTTGTCACATCAAATTAGGGCAGCAAAATGAGATGTCTCATAATGGTGTGACGACACCAGATTGTGTGGTTTCTTAACATAACATATTATTTAAAAACATTTCCTTAAAATTAAGAGCATCAAAATGTCTTCACTGTTTCCTTGTTGTTTCTTTAAAACATTACTTGAAATTAAAGAAAAGGATACATTTTAAAAATGTAGAACAGTTGATAATACTGCTGTCTGGTACTGTAGATTAAGGGTACTCAAATTCGTTATAGAAAATGGCGACTGTCTGTGTGGAATTTGCTTGTCCTCCCTGTGACTGCCTGTTTTCTCTTTAATTTGTTACTCTAGTTTCTTTTCACATCTAAAACATATACATTTTAAGTGAATCATCATATCTAAATCTGATTAAAATACACTCAAAGCTCCCAGGTTAAGGTCCAGTTCTTTTTAGATTAGATTAAATAAACTTTATTAATCCCAAGGGAAATTCAGATGTATACAGCTGCAGAAACATAAAAAAAGGTGTCATGCATGCCAGAGGGTCACCCTCCAACTTCTTCCCAAGTATGTGATACCACTCCAGGCCAAGAGGGGGCACTTCCACTGTATTGTCTTTTTCTTTTTCTACCTCCACAGGTCAGAAGAACCACATAGTGAGGGTAACTGACCCCGCCTCTTCCAGTCCCTGGGCTATAAAAACATGACAGCCTGGAGGGAGGTATCACTTCTTTCCAGAGCAATGGAGCTCCGCAACCTTTAAACAGTGGACAAAAGAGCCATAATTATAACAGCCAAGGTATTCTGTTGGTCATAGTTTTTGTTTCCTTTTTATGCCATTGAATGTTGTTTTTGCTCAGACAATTAATTAAACGGGTGACCACAAAGGATATGATAGATAGATAGATAGATAGATAGATAGATAGATAGATAGATAGATAGATAGATAGATAGATAGATAGATAGATAGATAGATAGATAGATAGATACTTTATTAACCCCAAGGGGAAATATAGGCTCACAGGACAAATAATTCAGCCGATCAATCAATCGATAAATATATATAAATAAATGTTTATTTATATAAACGGGAGTAAACCAGTTTTGAAAAAGAAGGGATGGATTTATCTTACATTTTTAACTTAAAACTGAAACCAGCAGCATACAAAGCTATTCAAATGCTTATAACTTTTTTTGTTTTTGTAAACGATGGTTTGGATTCAGATTTTCTTCACAATAGCAAAGGAATTTCTTCTTCACCACACAACTGCACATTCCAGATGCACATCACACAATGGAAGAATTGGCACCAGTCCTCATGTACACTGGCCAAAAAAAGAATTGGATGGGGCAAAGGGAAAAAGACAGAGAAAGATGGGCTTACATAACTCTGGTGTGTGCCTTTTGCCTCTTCAGCCTCAACATTATCAATGTGGCATTCGCACAAAGTATCACAAGATTCCTCTTAGAGGAAAATAACATTCTTGTGCAGCTCATTTGTACCTCCTTTTAAACCTTTTCCTACTTGTATAACTTTATAAAGCTATCCAAAATGTTGGCTCACACTAGGCTGAATTGTTCACTCACAAATCAAATAATGTAATAAAATGTTAATATACTACCAATATTTTTGTCTTTCAAAATATCACACATACTCTACTTAACCAGTCTCTAAATTATCCCCTTTCGAGCAAGTGTTGGTGTCTGTAAAGGTGAATATGGAGATGGTGAGTGATTTGCACCCAGAGCTGTTAGGTTAATAGGGATGAAGTGGCTCTGGAAACAAGATGGTGGGGATAGAAAGCTTTAGACAAGGCAACTGTTTATTTAAGGTTTAGGAGAGCCCCTAAAAGTTTTTGAAATGTGATAAGATGAGGCCCTCAAGGCAGTCCTCCACACCCAGAAATACTCTAAGCATTTGTATATGAGCTAAAAATGACACCCTTATTAAACAAAAATGCTTGAAGGTGGGATACACAAAAAACAATTGAAAAAGTAAAAAAAAGATAAATCTCAATGCCCCCTGGATCTAACTTATCAGGTCTGACGTCTTCTATCTGGAGGGGTAGCTTGCCCATCAGCCCACCACAGTATCACCCCATCCCCTCAGTCCTCCTTTCTTTCACTTTCCAGATGTTGGCATTTTATACATACTGCCAGCAGAGTGTTTATCCCACTCTCCTCCTAACTCTGTACTCAATTTGAACAATAAGCTTAAAGGGATTTAGGTAAGCTTTCTATTTTCCCCAGGAACACCAGACTGGGAACTCTCTTCAGCTGCACCCCTGGTCTTCAGTTACCCTTAAAAAATAAGTCTCTGACTGCCTGCTTCATTAAAGGGGCAGCACAGATCCACTTCAGGGACCAGTAGCATACAGAAAGGGTTGCCCCCATCATTTTCAGTCTCTTTTTATTCAGAAGGCCAGGCACCCTCTACTCACTACTGGGAGTCTTTCCCTTTTTACATGTACAAGGATTACTGCCCCCTAGTGGCTCCTGCATTTCAACACTGTCATTCGGAGGTCCTCCTTTCCTTGTTTTCCTGGAGGCTGCCTTGTGGCTCATTAGCAATACTACTGGCCCCTGGCAGATTCCTGGCAGCTGGATATCCTCTCAGAAAGGTCAAAAATGAAGTCTATAAAAGCTACCTTAGAAAAAGGAATGCAAATGTTTCTGTTTCACAAAAAGTCTTATTTATAAGTATTTACTGATTTTAACATTTTGAAATCCAAAAGGTTCAGTTTCACAAAAAGTGTTATGTATAAGTATGAACTGATTTTATTATTCTGAGCAACAATCTCCTGGATTATGTGCAGGAATGCAAACAGGAACATTTCCTTTTGTAAAGAGCATTTTCAATAAATTACAAACATCAGAAAAAAGACTTTCCAAATAAATAGACAATGTAATAAGAGATGGAAAGAGCCTCCTGGATAGAAATTGTACTGTGCATCTATACATGAAAGAACATCTATTTTTCTAATGCATCCTAGTCACAAAACATTTACAACATTACAGATCTGCATGCATGATTAAAGAATAATTGACCAGGCAGTAGTATGATTTTGAATGTATGTATGAGCTTACATCCAACTCCTTCACCCTTATGCCTACCTTTAAGAGATTAAAGTGAAGATTTAAGAACACAGAATACAAAAAGTAAAGAAGTTCAGGAGGATCAAAATCTCATTTTAAATGGCAGATATTTGATCAAAAAACAATACATTCAAAAGATTCAACAATTCTGTATAATCACATTATTAATTTTATGTTCTTTGTAGTATGTTGAAAAAATCTTCTGATTTAAATACAAAGATCAAAATATTCCTAAGTGAGTACTGCAACATACATATGACTCTTTAAAGTCGAGTAAATTCAATTCATTTAGGCCAATACTGGATTGAGTATTAAACGCCTTCAGGCTGGTATGGCAAAAAGAAAGTAAAAGCAATGAAATGTGCTGATCACAGAATAAAATCAATTTGATTTCACATACATCAAAGATTATTGTTAAGGTAATAAAGGTATAGATTAAAGCAAATAATTTCAATGGAAAAATGCAACTTCAATTTGTGAAAAACTGCATAAAAATGGGTATAATAGCTTTAATAAAAATTTAGTAGGAGAGATGACTAGAATTTATATCTTTTGTGGATTATGAAAAAGCTCTAGATACTGTAAAGCAAAAAAAAATTATGGAAAAAATATAAGGTGAAATTGGCAAATGATGACAACAGTAAATGAAAGATGGTAAATCATTAAGTGAATCAGCATCAATATTCTTGATAGACTCAAAAAAGATAATACAAGATGAGAAAGAAGCAAAAGTATTGAGCTATGGTGATGGATTCTGGGGATGGACTTCTGTATGTTTGCCATCAAAAGAACGACATGATAATTGATGAAAAGAGGGTAAAAATCAGAAAGTTAGAAAACATTTTTGCAAAAAGGGAGAAAATTAGTTAAATAGGTCAGAAGATGGACAGTAAGTCATGCCATCGAAATGGTTTTGTTTCTTAGGTTTGCTAATTTTAGACAACGGAAGGTATGAAGAAGATTGAAGAATCTGAACCACAACTTATACAACAAAAGGCTCGACCAATAACAGTAGAGAGTTATTAACAATGTGCACAGCCTGGAAACTCACAAAGAAGACCATTAGGAGTGGAATGTAGAATGAAGCACACAGACACATGATTCACTGACACAAACACAGAGGAGAGAAGGATGAGGATGATGCACATGAATGCCTAATCAGTCCTTTCCACCATTAAGCGCTCTGCGGCTGTTTGTTATCTTCCACGTTCATCCATGCTCATAATGTCTGAGCCACATTATTTTTAAAATTATCTGTACTTGCTCCATGTGCCACAGAGGCCAGACACACTTTACAACATATGAACAGATATTAGAAAATAAAGTAAACAAAACGTGAACTTGTTATGAGTGAATGAACAAAATAATGAACAAACGGAACCAAGAAGTTTAAAAACTGGTCTACATATATCCTTATTTCTTTTTCTCAGAAAGTGTTTTTGCCTTACCATGTTCTACTTTTATGCCCCGTGTTCTCATTAAAGAACTGGTTTCATAGTGAAAGCTTGCATTAACTTAAATATTCCCTTCAAATAATTCTGTCTGGTCTAGTCTTGTTCTGAATCTACATAGGTGGAAAACATTTCTCTCTCCTGATGTTTCTTCCCTGGAATTGCCTCTAATACCATTATGTCCCTATAGTCATATGGAGATCAAAATCATAATTGATATTGATAAAACTGTTTTACAACTGCATTAAAAAGATCAATTGCCACATGTATAGGCAAAGCATCTACAGTACCTCAACACAGCAGTTCATTCACATTTAGTCAGTTCTGTGAACTAGCTGTTTGTGGACACTAATGTGACCAAAATGATTAGCAAAAATTTCTCATAAGGAGAAGTATCTACTGTAATGGCAAACATTAGTTTGTTCCTTTTGTTTAATTTAATTTTTTCGTACAGTTCTTTAAATCAAACATGCATCCCATCCATTATCCAACCCGCTATATCCTAACTACAGGGTCACGGGGGTCTGCTGGAGCCAATTACAGCCAACACAGGGCGCAAGGCAGGAAACAAACCCCCGGCAGGGTGCCAGTCCACCGCAGGGCACGCGCACACACACACACCCCCCAAGCACACACTAGGGACAATTTAGGATCGCCAATGCACCTAACCTGCATGTCTTTGGACTGTGGGAGGAAACCGGAGTACCTGGAGGAAACCCACACAGACACGGGGAGAACATGCAAACTCCATGCAGGGAGGACCTGGGAAGTGAACCCAGGTCTCCTAACTGCGAGGCAGCAGTGCTACCCACTGCGCCACCATGCCACATTCATTTTAAAAAAACCCTTATAAAGACAACCTTAACTGATAACCCTCACTTGGTGTTACTTACATAATCATTTATATCAGTCAACGTAGTATTAGTGACATTTTATGTGTACTTGTGTAGTTCAGGCTTATGTGCACTCCTTAATAAAGAATGGATCAATTCTATACTAGACAGCACAAAAAACCCCAAATGCATAATTAAATACTAATCAAATAAAGAAAGTGATCCCATAACACATCACCACACTATAAATATTTCAACTGGCTCTTTTATACAAATTCAAAAACTTACTGCATGTAAACAAAATTTCCTCAATCTAAACTTCATGTAATGTCGATTAATGTGCTTGTATTGAATCAGCATTTCTTAGAGTTAAAAATGTGTTTTAAGTTAACATTTCAACATACAACCTAAAATTAAACTTGACTTAATCATTCTGACTGGTGTCAGTATATGATAGACTGGTGTGCTATCCCTAGCTGATTACTGCCTTGTCTCCAGTGCTTCTGCGATTGCCTCCTGTTTTCCAAGAGACTGTATTAGAATAAATGTCTTCAGAAGAAAAGTGAACTTTTGCCTAGCAGAATACTTTAAACTTAAGTAAACTGGAAAGCTAGTAGAGAATAAATGTTAACCTGTGAAAATGTAGGAGAACCAAAAAAGTAACTTTAGCTTCTATAGTTCTTGTAACCTGTGTTACCTAAAATTAAAATAACTTAACATGATACTCGGGTGGCACGATGGCGCAGCGGTAGCGCTGCTGCCTCACAGTTAGGAGACCTGGGTTCGCTTCCCGGGTCCTCCCTGTGTGGAGTTTGCATGTTCTCCCTGTGTCTGCGTGGGTTCACTACGGTTTCCTCCCGCAGTCCAAAGACATGCAGGTTAGGTGGATTGGTGATTCTAAATTAGTACTTGGTGTGTTTGTGTGTGTCTTGTGGTGGGTTGGCACCCTGCCTGGGATTGGTTCCTGCCTTGTGCCCTGTGTTGGCTGGGATTGGCTCTAGCAGACCCCTATGACCCTGTGTTTGGATTCAGCGGGTTGGAAAATGGATGGATGATGCTCTGTTTTCTGTGAGTGTTGCCTTACAGATTCATTGTTCTGGGATTCAAATGTTGCTACCAGATGGGAGTCTCTGCCATTTTTAAGGACATTGTAGTGGTAGAGTGTGAGTGTGATGTATTTTTTGAGCCCGGTGGTCCATAGTTTGTTCCTGCCTTGAACACAATGCTGTTGACACCTCCTCTGCCTTCATGACCTTCAATTGTATTAAGCAGGTTATGGTACAATGTTCCCTAGACCTATTAATCCTGAACATTTTCAGCAGACTCTGTAGTAAGTATCTTACCAGAATTGTCATTTTGTTTATAACTAGGTGTTTTTTTTATTGCATACCGACCCCTGGTTAACTTCAGTATGTCTTCTTCCAACTTCTAAATGACCTGATTTTCCTATTATAAATAAAAAAAATTTTGCAGTGGTATTTTTAATATTACACCTGTCATTAACACTTAACACCAAGAATGTAATCTCCAGTTCCTCTGTTCTTCATTCTGGCACCTAATTCATATGCTGTCCAGTTGAGTAATTGCTGTTCCTGATATACTGAAATAATAAACAAATCATTCACAACTTCTGATCATTTGATTCTACAATTACTAATTCTTAAAAACCCTGATACTCCAGAATTGTTTGGATATTAAAACATACTCTTTTAAACTTTAATTACACTTTAAGCTAAACTGCTATAATGCTATAAACTGCTGAAATTTTAATCTGAGAAGAAGTTAGAGAATGTTGCCAATTGGTGTTCATCTTCCATAAATGGTTAATTATGTTCTGCTTTTACTTAGAATATCCTACTTTGTTATTGTACAGCTTCCTAGGAGTTGACTTAAAACATACAATGGGTTTCTGCTGTTTAAACAAACATGCATTTATAAATAGTGCAGAGCTTGGGAACCCTGCTAGTGCACTGCACATCAGCAATCAATTATAGCTGTTAGGAATGCATTTGAAGAGTTAAAAGTATCCATAGGCATATGCTGATTAGTACAAAGACCCCAGTGTACATAGGCAGAACTCCCAGCTGTAGGCTACCGTAGCAATAAGGCATTGTAACGTGCTGAACTGAACAAGCATTTTGTCTTTGGCTTCTAAAGGAAGCATGCAACTGTGAAGCCATGTTTACAGCCAGCTTAGTGTTCAGGGTTCACTTGAGCGGAGTGTAGAGCCTTATTAGACCACATGCTCCATTGTCAAATCCGGAGCCTGCAATGACAGAATCAACGTAGGAGTCAGTTGCCATGGTAACAAAGGGGCCAAAAATATAGGCACCATAGAGTCAGGGAATACTATTCAAAATAGAAAACTCCTTTTATTTTTTATTTATCCTTCTTCATTTTTGCAGTGCAACTCTTCAAAAGGATATTTAGTTGAAAAACACTGTAATTTAAAAACATTCACACAGTAATCCCTATTTTCTTATAATAACCCATATTTATATATAATTGTAGATGCAAAGAAACAAAATCATAACTTGCAGACTTTTCTTTTAAGCTCCAGTTGCTTTCATTACCACTAACAGACAAAATATTGCTGAATAGGAAATGTAGCTGGATTTGGTGTACAGGCAACATGAAAGCCTGTTGAGTTGTCATTTTATTGAAAATCCTCTCCATCCAAACATCTGTGAATTGTGAATTTCCCATTGGGATTAATAAAGTATCTATCTATCTATCTATCTATCTATCTATCTATCTATCTATCTATCTATCTATCTATCTATCTATCTATCTATCTATCTATCTATCTATCTATCTATCTATCTATCTATCTATCTATCTGTTCATCCATTTTCTTAAACGAGCTCAATCCATTTCATTGTCATAGACAATAGACATCACAGCCTATACTGTATAAGTAGCATTAGTGGCTTAATATACTTCACGTGAAACAGACATTTTTGTATCAGTAAACTGAAAGTAAGATTTCCAGAATCACAATGTCTCGACAATTTAATAAAAATTGTACATCTGTCTGTTAAACTTTACAATTTTTTTTCATTCATTTTTAACCACACAGGAAGACAAAATTATGCAAGATGCAAACCTGGAATGGGTTTAATTGTATGATACAAAAGCATTCATAATATAATTATAAATCCATTGAGGCATGATGACACCTCTAAATTTGATTTTGGATATTGGCAGTTGGAGAAATCTCAAGAAAGTCACAAATATGAGGCCAGCAAAAGGAAATCTCCATTACATGAATGAAGCACTAGAGTGTGGCTAGAGGCTGAAATCAAGGCTAAACATGGCTAGCATGAGGTCAGACAGGTAACGCCCTAGTGATAGACTTTAATAAATGGTTGCTACATAGTGTGGCCCTATGAGAAGTCATTGCTCTGCAACTATGGGTAGATTGGGAAATGAAAGCATGGCGGCCTAACAGACTCTGTGACTGCAGTCATTAATGGGTAGAAGGGATGTCCAGGTGAAAGACAGGGGCTCTGATCTGTATATAAAATGTTAGAGTGTACTTGAGCAGTTCATGTTACTTGAGATATAACAGTAACAATCTGGTGTTGTTTGGTGTTTTTTTTTTTCACTGTTGACTGCTGCACTTCATTCTTCATCTGACTAAATACCCAAGCAACTCAACAGTAGAACTAAAATCAATATTCTGTAAACTTGTTATTGGTCAGGTTTAGGTATGTGGAAATGTACATTGTCATACACGAGCACATGGGAGGCAGTCAATGGGCTTAACTGAGGACAAGATGCGGAGTCAGGGGTTGACAAAGTGCACTAATGTCTTTTCTCCTTCCTCTACAGATCATCAGAAGAGAAGACCAGCTAAAGCCCAACCAGCTTCCTCATCCTTCCTCCAGACCACGCCCTCCTACTGACCTCTCTTCTGCCAGTTTTCTCTTGGACCTGCCTCTTCCTGCCCACTGCCTATAAAGACCAGCCAATTCACCTTTCCTATCAGTCTCATTTTGGACACAGTCCTTTAAGACTACTAATTTGTGACAATATACAGGGTGGATCCCCAAACATTCTCTGTTTTTGTCTCTCTTATTTACAACATATATATATATATATATATATATATATATATATATATATATATATATACAGAATGGAAGACTGATGGCTGTTCCACCACTGATTTCACAGAACAAAATTAAGTCCTCTCAAGTGTAAGAAAACAAATTAAAGGTTTATAAAATTCTAGAATAGCATGCACCAAACTATGTTTTATCCAGAGATATGCCAGGACTATAAATGGCCTCTTTATACCATACTATTTTGAAAAGAAAATGGATTACTTTCATCTATGTTTAGTAAAAGGTGTGTCCCTCAAAATGCCAAGAGTAGTTTTGTGATGGATGTGTATGACTTTATATGTTAATGAGTGTGCTCTGGAATGGATTGACTAGAGTTGATTATCTCCTTGTATCTAAAGATACAAGAGTATGCTCCATTGCCCCATTATTTAAATATTAGTTTTAGAAAACAAAAGAACATTGCACAGTAAGATAATAGATAAGTAATGATTTTGGTGGAACTGCCAAAAGGTAGTTTTGCATTACAGTGGCCATTTTCTTTTTTGTCCCAATGGTTCTTGCGGATGTGAAGAGTAACCATCTTTTTTTTTTTTCAATTACGTGTTTAATGATTTAGATTTTGTGAGGGTAGCATGAGATACAGTAAATGACTCCAGAAACAGAATACACTGAGGTTTCAGGTTTGCACAAGATACATTTGAACCATTCACAGTTTTATAATCTATGCCAAATTGAATAGCCACATTTCAGAAATGTGAACTAGTTAATTTGACTGTATAATTGAGCTATAGTAATGTATACCATTCTAATTTAAGGTTCAAAGCTGTTGAGGTATTTTTCCAAAGCTTAAATCAAACAATATTTTGTACCGCTGTTTGAAACAAGAATGAGTGGTATTATTGTTTAGGATACACACAGAGAGATTTCTGTAGTCCCAGCATTTGGAATATCCAGTACTGTACACCAAAATTCACAAATAAACACAGCTGGTACAGTATTTTTTATCTTTTTCTTCTTGACTTAGACTAAACTGCTATAGTTAGTGACTATTTTAAGGAATATGTGGTTTTGTTACCTCACAATGCTGACATTTGAAAATAACCAAGAAGTCATTTTCTATCATTTCTTGTGGCATTTTACAACATTTATTGTGTTCCATCCTTGCAATTTAAGGCTGAATGTAAGTTTTACTATACCATTATGATCCATTTGTCAATGAAAATTAGGTAGTTAAAGAGGTTATATATGTCTGTCCCCACTTTTTCCTAAGGGTGGTATATAATCTTAGGACTTTGGTGAGAGCAAATCACATCTCTTCACACAACTATAGGGTAATAACATTTAAAGTTCAAATGAATACAAATAATTTGACAGCATCTGAATATTAATTAAAGCTTTCACCATGAGTAGTCAGTCATCTCTGCGAGTACACTGCCAAGTAAGTGCTTAAGATTTTTAAAAATGGCTGCCCACATTAAGCACAACAGTGTTGTACTGTGAAATCTCCATTAGTACACTAAAATATTTAAAAGTTGGAGTTCAGATATAATCAATGCATAGATTCTCAAATAAATAAGTAAATAAATAAATATTAGAAATATATCCTTATGGAATTATCAGGAAATTGTTAAATCCATTTCTTTTCTTTTCTTTTTCTTCCACCTCCTGTAATATTTACATGATGTGACACCAGGGTGAACACAAAAATAACTTTATTAATTAATATTAGCTTTCCTGGTGTTGGTAATAAAATAAGTGTTTTTTAACAAATAAAAATATATATTATTGTCTCATAGCTATTCTCATCTCAGCCTGACTAAATGATCATCAGTTCTAAATTTAACCCTGTAAGAAAATATTAAATAAATTTGCATGTACTTATGTGCAGACCAACCTTGTCAACTTTTAGGGTGCTGTCATCTTAATATTCTACTGCATTAAAAAAGTGGATTCTTTTTGCAAAGAGGTAAATAAAAGAGTTAAGCCAATTACAATATAATAACAATAAAGTGAGGAACTCAATATAATTTTAATGAATATGTTTCCCAAAATGAAAGGTATACATAGTGTGAGGAGAGTTGGTTCCCCTTGGAAATGTTGAAGACAAAAGTGCACAACTCATTTCAGTAATACAAAAATTTCTCTTGGATCGCTGATGATAATTACTTTCTTTTCTCTGAACTATGCAGTATGATTAAAACTGATGTGTCTTTTAGCTCCAGAGAGCTATACAGACCATGTTTTCTGCATATAGTTGCTGGATTGGTAATTTACTAAATGAAAGAAAGGCAGCAGTAACTAAACGTTTTTTAACATTTGAAGTAAAAGCAGTCTTGCTTCTGAAATTCAACCTCACCTTATTTTTAAACAACATCACAGGCTTAACTTGGATTGGAAAAGTAAAGCAGTCATCCATCAAAATATCAAAACAGTTACACATTGGCATTATTTTATTATTATTTCCTTAAAGCAGGGACGCCCAGCTCAGAGGGCCACAGTGACTACAGGTTTTTGTTGTAACCATTTTCTTAATAACTGACCCATTTTTGCTGCTAACTTACTTCATTTAATCGATTTGCTATTTAAAATTCAAACCATTTAAATCATGGGTGAGCAACATCAGTCCTGAAGGGTCACAGTGGCTACAGGTTTTTGTTCCTACCCAGTTGCTTCATAAGAAATCATTCATTGCTGATGAAGAACTTATTGTTCAAGTGACATTTTTCTGCTTCATTTTAGTTGTCTCGCGAACCTTTAATTGCTTATATTAGACTAAAACAACTGCATTTACCTTTTCTAATTACTCCTTATTAGCATTAAGATGTAAATAACAAAGGAACCAATAGTTCTCCATTTAGCTTGTGTCCATTTACACCTCTGTCTATTTACTGTGCACTATTTGGTTTAATAAAATACTTAGAAGGAAACTGATCAGAAAGTGAAGAACTGAAAATTACTAATCCATTTAGGCTTCAAATCATTTGATATCTTTAGGAAGGAAAAAAAAATCTGCAATATAAGAATGACCAGCTATTGCAGAGTTAAAACACTAACAAGACATGAAATTAAACAAGATGTGTTATTGGCAAGGACTGTTTTCTAATTAAGCAATTGGGCTGGAACAAAACCCTGTAGCCACTGCGGCCCTCCAGGACCAACATTGCTCAACCTTACCTTAAAGTGTAAATATGTGTAAATAGTATTGAAATTTTTCTTTGGCTTTTCACTAAATTCATGTTTACTTTTACCATGGTTTAGCTGTATCTTTGGATGTTTAAAATGTAACTGAACAGTAAGCAGTAACCCTACAGTTATTATTGCAATTAGCAGCATAATAATAATACATTAATAAAATCTATTTCACACATTTCCCCAACCTTACTAACATAAATATCATATACATCTGGTCTCAAAAGTGGGTCCTATTTGGGACACCTCTCATACCAGGCATGTTTTACCTAAACTGTTGCATTGCACTGATCCTGACAGTAGGTAGTTTCCAATTCTGTTAAGTCATATTCTGATAACAACTGGCATATAATTTAAGTACCTTACACTCTTGGGTTTGCTGGGAGTTTAGTTAGAATATAAGAAAGTTTGTAACAGGAGTATATTTAAATAAATTGGTGTTTTTTTTTCAGTTTTAAAAATGAGCGAATAAAGGCAGTCTTCAATGTAACTTCAGTTTATCTTTTGTTCACAGATATACTACTCAAGGTATAAGCATTTAACTGTACAATCCGCTCTGAGGATAAAAAGAAACAGATATAATAGATATGGAATAAGTGCCTTTTTGTTTTTAAGTAATTTAGAACTCCTTAAAAACATCTAAAAGCAGACAGTAAAAACAAACATTTCATCCTTATTTTCACTAATTAATTTGACTGTCTCCAAAAAGCTATCATAATACTATACTACACAAATACTACACAACTTTGATTTTGAGAGCATAATTAACAATTACAGTTGATATATCGCATTGCCTTAAGAATATGAGTTTATACAACTATAAATCACAGAGGATGATGGATAAGGCGGCACGGTGGCGCAGTGGGTAGCGCTGCTGCCTCGCAGTTGGGAGACCTGGGGACCTGGGTTCATTCCCGGGTCCTCTCTGCGTGGAGTTTGCATGTTCTCCCCGTGTCTGCGTGGGTTTCCTCCGGGCGCTCCGGTTTCCTCCCACAGTCCAAAGACATGCAGGTTAGGTGGATTGGCGATTCTAAATTGGCCCTAGTGTGTGTTTGGTGTGTGGGTGTGTTTGTGTGTGTCCTGCGGTGGGTTGGCACCCTGCCCAGGATTGTTTCCTGCCTTGTGCCCTGTGTTGGCGGGGATTGGCTCCAGCAGACCCCCGTGACCCTGTGTTCGGATTCAGCGGGTTGGAAAATGGATGGATGGATGGATGATGGATAACAGATTACACGACTCACCTCACATGTTCATAGCACAGTTTTGCTGCACAATAGGAATTTTAGAAGTATCCTGAGGTTGACATATTTTGGCTGGCAATTGACATGATCCAACATGAAATAAGAATTGGTGTACAACATAAACGTAAATAAAATATATAGAGAACATTGTGAGAAAAAGACAAGGATATGTCGTTAAACACTTGTTTGGTCGCAGACAACAGGGTCAAGTGCAATGTGCTTTTAGGTGTGTTCTCACTAGCTGACAACTTTTGAGCACAATGGAGACCATCCCTGTGATTGGTGACACAATCAAATTTGTCACAGACAAATAGCACTGCCACAGTACATGGCTAGTGGTTCTATATGTACATCGCTACTGACTATGATTCACTAAGATCATGCATATGAAGGCAATGAGTGAACAGATTATGTATATGAAGGCTATGACCGAACAATCTCAGGAAAAGTCATTAAGTGTGACAGAGGCTTAAGATGTAATGTGAAACAAGAAGAAACAGGAAAAGATATTTGTCAAAAATGATATGCACTTTAGAACTTCTGACGGCAGTAGGGGCTTTGATATTACTTAAAAAATAACTTTATTGTCCATTGCTTAATTGAAACTGTAAGCATTATATTATTTATGCTATAAAACAGGAAAAAATTGATCTATCAACATACTTAACAATACCTAACAGTGACACCAATTACAATGATGGACAACTGTATGGTAATTAGGGAATCCATTCCCGGACATTTTTCATTCCCGCATTCCCGAGAATGATACTGCTGTAATTCCCGGGAAAATGGGAATGGCCATGCTCTCATATATAGAGTGTAAAAGTGTAAACATCGATCAAGAAATAAGAGAGTTATAGTTGAAAATAATTAAGGTGGCGCCATTGCTGCAGCTTGCACTTCATCAGACAATAGCTTTGAACAGCAACTTGAAACTGCAATGCGTCAGTCTGTTGCATCCGCATTATCTGTGCCAAGAAACTTGCCATCACAGAATGAAGGCAAGAAACTGGATGCATCAGTAAAAGCTGAAATGGCGGTGTTTCAGAGCAATGGCAAGCGCAGGTGTTGTTTAGAAGAAGTGTATCAGTATCTGATGACTGTGCCGCCTACTTCAGTGGAGGCAGAGCGTGCTTTCTCTTCATGAAGGTGCGCTCTCACCTGGACGACTGCAAGCTGAACACGTTGTGCTTTCTACGCTCTTATTACCGCAACTAAAGATACATGTACTTATATGACAGCATGAACTGCTTGTAGATAAGGTTAGTCTTTTATTTGTGTCAACATATTGCAGTAGTTTTATTAAAAATAAGTGTCGGTCGTTCTAAAGCCGTTCACATGTGAGATGCCCATGCACTGTGTCATCCCCGGGAGTCCGGGATACCCAGGAATGAAATGCGGGATTCCCGAATTCCCAGGAATGGATTCCCTAATGGTAATATGGTCAATATTTGTAAAATCTGTTATGACATGATTTACTGTAAATGAATATAGACCACTTTTTGGCAAAAGAATACAAGTATAAATTATGACAAACTGTAGTAAAGTTTGGCTGGATCAGTAGCATTATTGGCCTCTGGTTGAATCTTTTGTTCTGAACTCTACATCCTCAAGGTTCAAACTGCCTGTAATATTTTACTCTAGTCAAGCTATTACATTTTCATGAGCCAAATTATTTAATTAATTACAAACATATACAGTACCTCTTTTTTGTAAAAAACAGGATGTTTTAAACTATCACTGTAATGGAAACCCTGCAGTACAAGTTTTCTTGTTGCTAAAACATGGTTACCTATTATGTAAAAATGGAAAAATCTAAGCAATAAAGTGCTAATTACTGGTGAAGAGTGCATTTCATTGATTATAAAAAAACAGTGTTTGGGGCATAAATGAAATGAAACATATATCCTCTGAGAAAAAAAGCTTGCTGTACATGTACTGTCTTCCTGATCTTATAGAAAGTAAACTGTGAAAGTGCTAAAAACCTTGAATATGGCTATAGGGCACAGTACACTCTAGCAAACATTAATAAATTAATATATTTAAAACTAGGAAAATTACATTTCCGCTGTATGATTGAACATGGCAAGATTGACAAGATAACATTCAAGTTCTTACTGACTTAAATCAACAATAGTTCAACAGCATATCATATAAGGGGATTAGGTAAATCTATGAAGCTATAAAGAAACTGAAGTGAAAAAGCAGAAGTCCTACTCCACTCTATGCTCCTGTCCATCTAAAGCTTGTGATTTAATCTGTTATACTGCCAGTCCTTTGTAAGCCCACTGTGAAGGCTCCATAAATGAAGACTGAGTTCTGGCCAAACCAAATTTAGTCCAACCTTCAGATGTGTTCCATGCAGGACAATTGCAGGAAAAAAGGCATATACAGTATGAAAGCTGATCCTTCATTGGAATCCTTTATGTGTGACATATGAACAAGTACACAAACAAAATAAATCCACACTGAAGGAAATATCTGCTGTGTGTAGCCAGGCAAACTGTTGTATAAATATACAATTGGTTTCCGCTAAGTCTCTAGTAGGTTATTAGATGATTGAAAGAAGCTATGTGTCACAATCTGCCTTTTGTTTAAAATTTTTTAAAATATTTTAAAAATATTGTTCTCAGGGTTTAAGAGGCCAAGGAATCCAGTGGATAAGTAAGTATTTTGTTTTAACATGTTTTAGCAATCTTAATTATGAAATTTATTCTTCTGTGGCACCATCTTATTTTTTAAATGGATGCCGCCATTTTGAGACCTTTCTGTTTATGGTTGCCATGCTGTTGCTAGATGAGGTCAACTAGAAGTGTGATGGGCATGACGTCAACAGGTTGAAAGTCTAAGCATCGTTGTCATAGACTTCCTGGTTTTCTGTGTTTGTGGATAAAATCTAAAACCCTCATGTAACCCTCTAATAACTGATTTCTAGTAACAATTCTTTTCTATATTTTGACAATGTCTCTTCAGTTTTTCCCTGGCATTATTCTCTAAGTACTTTACTGGCTTTTGACTCTCTTGCTTCTACCTTAACTATGAATAGGTGCACATATATTAAATCAGCTTCCCACTTTTTATTTTAACTTTGCTTTTACCAAATTCTTGTCTGTCATGGGAGATTCATACTTCAAGGTGTCTACAATTCCTGCAGGTGGAGCTGAGCCTTTATTTCTGTTCAGTGGCCTCAGTGCAAAATGTAAACATATGACAAGGCTTCAGTCTTTCATTTCACACGCCAATAGGCCATGGGTATAATGTTACTTTGCTATTACATAGGATGTTAAAGTACAGTATGTAAATGAAAAAGTTCTACAGTGATATGTATTTCTTACATGAATGGGCAATGTCAATTCAGCCTGAAATGGGTAGTAACTTTAGGTAAATCATCCCTGCCACTATACTGGGATTCACAATCTTGATGTGATATGCAGACTCTTCCTTTCACAATCCTTTTTTGCAAGTTAGGAGATATTATATTCAATGCAATTGGCATGAGAGTGGACAACATTTATGGGCAAAACTATTACCCCCTTTACTCTAGGATTATTGTTCATTAATTTTTCATTCCTGAATTAAATCTCAGCAAGGCTCTACCACCATGTATTTATCTCTGAAACTGACATGAATTCTTTAGTTAAACTCCAGCGACATGTATTTATGATTTATTTATGTACAAAACTGATAAAGCATTAAAAATCAAACATAAATGTAAAATTCAGGTCTAAGATAAAATTTCAGAAAATCGGAGCATATACAGATACAGTAACTAAACATGACTATAACTCTTTCTAAAGAAAAAAAAAATTTTGAATAATTAAATTTCCCCACTTAATTTTGTGCACATTATTATAAGTGCAGATGGGGACAGAAGGAGCATCTGTCTTTATTCATAATTCAAATTACTCCAACATGTAACATTAACACTTTGGGCAACATGTGAATACAAAATTAAACAGATCCCACTTTTAAACCTGGAATGATTGTGGAATCAGATAAAACATAATTACTCCAGCCCCACTGAAATACAACCATCTGCCGGAATTATTTATTTAAATTAAATAAACAAATCATATAAATATGTATTAAAGATTATGTGGCACCTAAGTACAAGCCAACACAGATTTGCATCTCCATCAGGATTTGAAGCCTTCAGAAAGCTAGACAAGAGTCCAACTGCCACAGCTCAGTCTCACCTCTGCATTGTAAACAGTTCATTAGTGGATCTGTTCTGGAATTTGAGGGGAATTTTTCTTTAATTCCTTCAAATTAAATGACTTTTTGTGTATGATCTTCTTATTATACTGATTCTTACTTATATAGAGTGAGAGAAAAAGTACTGTGCACCTCCTGGAAGTGTGGAGAACCTATGGAATGTGCTCGGGACTAAGGCAAACACCACCAGCCTCAACACAATCATACTTTTAAAATGGAATTTACATAAATCTAACTAAAAGCAAACAAAATGCATACTTATGAAACTGATATTCACCCATGACAGGTATATATTATAAAAACAGAACTTTATTGAGCTATGAAATACATTTTACTTATTCAGCACTCTCAGTTCTAGCTTTTGTACTTTATAACCTTGGTTCTATGCATGAAAAATAAAAACTGAAATATAATTAGTCAGTGTTTTCAAGGAAAAAACAGTTATCTGGTTTTTGAAATATTCCTTGACATTCATCCTCTCTTAACAGCATGACTCTTTATAGCAATTAACTCGACGTGGGACACAAATAGCAAGGGTTCCATGAAATAACTGTATTTTCACAGGAAGTCATATATTATACAATGGTAGTCACTGGCATTTATTTGCATTCCCATGACAAAAAAAGCACATCACCCACTGGATTCTCAATTTGTATTTGGATGATTTGGAATAATGATCTAATTTTTTCTTAACATTCAAATGAAAATGAAAGGCATTTCTAATCTGCTTAAAATGGTTGCACATAGAAGGTTAGCAAGAATGTAATACTCTAAAACCTCCAACGATCTGGATAAAATCAAACAATGATATCCATAGTTTTATAGTTTAACCTGTATCTGAGATATTTAGGAGAACTTTTTCACGTGCCCATACTCAGTTTTACTCGGTCAATCTAGTGCCTGCTGATAATCAAACACATTTACTTTGGGATATGGAATGAAACCAGTGGAAGCCCAGATTACTTAGGCAGACTAACCAGATCCAACAGGATTAAAAACATAGCCAGGAATAAAATTAATGCATCTGGAGCTGTAACCACTGCCCCACTATTTCCCTCATACACTTACATAGTCAGCCAGTCAGTCATTTTCTAAACCACTTTGTCCTGAACAGGGTCATGGTTGCTGGCGCCTATCCCAGTTAGCATACAGAGCAAGGCAGATAAACCCTGGGCAGGGCACCAGTCCATCACAGGGTGAACACACACACACACACACACCCAAACACGCACACGCACACACGCACACACACACACATCAAATCCACACTAGGGCCAATTAAAAATCGCCAATCCACCTAATTTCCAAGTCTTTGGACTGTGGGAGGAAACCAGAGCACCGGGAGGAAACCCATGCAGACACGGGGAGAACATGCAGACTCCCTGGGACATGAACCCTGGTCTCCTTACTCCGAGACAGCAGGACTACCACTCCACCCCCGTGCTGCGCCCAATTTGAAGAGTCAATCGTCAAGAACATTTACATCTGCTCCACCTTTTTCCAATCACACTTTGTGACAGTGCATTAAAATGAATAAACAGAAGAACAGAAAACTGAAAGAAGTGACATTTTAAAAGCAAAAAAAAAAATTATTTGCTGTTCTGAATAACTTTATCAGGTGCTGCCTTTGTATCTCACCAGGGACCTCATGTATAAACAGTGCGTATGCACAAAAATGTTGCATACTCCCATTTCCACGCTCAAATCGCTATGTATAAAACCTAAACTAGGCATAAAGCCATGCACATTTTCACGGTAGCTCAAACCCTGGCGTTCGCAAGTTCTCCGCTCGGTTTTGCAAACTGGCGGCACCCAGCATCAAAGCAGTGCTTTTGTTCCAGTTTGGTTTCCTTTTCTTTTTTAGATCCACATCCCTGACGCGGCTTTATCATATACACTGAAATTAACCGCATATTGTTTATTAGTTTAAGGCATCTGATTGTAATTAACCTGTAACAATATAATGGTCCACAGAATAGCCAAACTATTCCAAGTTCCGTAGCTGCTTTAGCGTTGTTACTCTCACTGCACCTTCTTCTTCTTTCAGCTGCTCCCGTTAGGGGTTGCCACAGTGGATCATCTTTTTCCATATTACTCTCACTGCACCACTCTGAATATTTATATCACTGTATCTGAGTGTGGAATCACAGCTCTACAGCAGCTGATCGGAAAGAGAATTATTGGTATACAGCATCAAGCACACACTGCCTCAGCCATGCTGCCTGTTTGAACTGCTCTCATGCGATAAACGCTTCAGAGCCTTTCCTGTACTGACCTTGCAGTTCAGAAACAGGTTCATCCCAAGAACTAAAAACACAATTAATCAGTCCATCAAGTTCTCCTTGTGGAGCTGTTTGTAATTATAAGTACAATTACCTCACTGTAAACTTGCGATACAGTTACAATATTGCACAAACTGAGCCACTTTATAACGTGCGTATATACATATGATGACAATATCATTTTTAAGATGAAATGCAGCAAAATATGTTTATTAAATTATACAGACAAAACTTTAACTTCATTTAAATAATCTATATTGTTAATAATTAAACATGTGAGGACATGTTGTCGCAGTGCTAGCAAGGAACTGGCGCTCCATTCATGGATTGTTCCTGCCTCACGCTGTATTCTTGCTGGGGCTGGTGCGACACTGGAAGGATAGATGGATTTAATAATTAGATAGATAGATAGATAGATAGATAGATAGATAGATAGATAGATAGATAGATAGATAGATAGATAGATAGATAGATAGATAGATAGATAGATAGATAGATAGATAGATAGATACTTTATTAATCCCGATGGGAAATTCACAATTAAACATGTACTATGAAGATATTTCAATGTTCTGTTTTGAAGAATCGGCGTTCTCAGCTTACAGATGGCTTGACGTCTATTACAGAGCTGATTGTGTGGCGATTGGGTATTTGGAGAAAGAAAAGGAAGGACAGGATAGGGGGTTAATACGTTTGAAAGAGACAGTACTGCTGCAATAAATTATTTCATTAAAGGTTGCACACGGCGCAGCAAGCATCTTGCATGAACAATCACAGCGCCACCATGTTCCCATGTTTAATACATGCTTTAATTCCTATCATCATGAAAATATCAAGTATACATCTCAGTATTTAAATTATTCAGAGAGCATTAATATCATGAATGTAATGGATTCTGTGTCCTGTTGGAGGAAGAGAAAGCCTGTTTAAGGAGCATGTAGTGATTCACACACATAGAGTGCATAGAAGAACACATACAAAACAAAGCATTTAACGTGCTACTTTAGTTACGATGGTATTTGAGAAACTAGTAAATTTAACGATTTTTAAGATGAAGTTTATGATGTTCTACTTTAATGACAAAATAAACTATGTGATTATAGTGGAAATTTCGAGATTAAAGTTGACATTTCAAGCTTTTTTCGCACTGTGTCTCTATTTTTTTTCTTTTCTCTGTACCCTAATAAGCTTTCATATGACACTCAGACGGTGGGCAACGACTCTCCTTTTCACAGCGACTTTGATATCTGACAACTTCTTTTTTATTTTGGGCACTGTACAACTCTGTGAACTTGAGCTTTCGAGTTTCTCCAACACTCTATGTCACTCGATCAACTTCCTTTTGTTGTTTATACCACTGTTTAAACCAACAAATAGTACATTTTCCTTGCCTCCACTTGGTATTCGCTGAAATTCTTCTATTTCTCCCGTGCTTTTGCCATTGCCTTTTCACAGAACGCTGAGCTTAAGGGCTATTTATATTGATTTACATATTCAACGAGGCCAAATTCTGGGAGGAGTTTGGGGAGTGGCAGCAGGCGCATGCACGTGCGTTACTTTTCACGCTGACCAGAATTTATGGAGCGGAAGAACATGGAAGTTGGCGAATGCACAGACTTATGCATCTGGATTTTTTTGTGCGTTCGAATATTTCTGCTTTTGTCCATACGCCATGTTTTAGTGTGAATTCTATGCACACCGTTATGCATGATGCCTCAGGTGTACTTCTTCCCCAAAACGCTAACCAACACACACAGATGCTGAGCCTCAAGCTTTTTATCTCTGCTGGAATTGTATTGATTTATTAAAATGTTGATAATCTAAGTAATACTGAATGTTCTGTATTTCTTCCCTTTAATAATATGGTTACATTAAACTATTGCTTCAAAGGGAGCATGTTCAAGAAAGCTGCTTTCAATCACAAACAAGAAAGGTTTGAAGATTCACAACATTTTAAACAGTAGACAAAAGTGCATGACACAGTGTTCCAGTTCTCCAACATAAAATTAAAGGATGCTATTTCAAGAAAAAATAATAATTTCAGGGGAAATAAAAGATTTTTTAACCCAATTGCAAAGTGAACATACAGAAACCAATACCAGAAATGGTTCACCCTTTGACCTAAAAACTGTCAATTAAGTGTGAATGGGTTCTGCCAATGTGGAGAGAGACTGGCTGAAAGAAATGAAGACTGCAGAGATGAAAGGGGGAAAACTCATAAACCAGAAACAAAAGTAAAGTTAGAAGCACAAAGGTCACTCAGATCATTACACCATAAATGATCATGAAAAATACATATAAGAAATCCTAAATTCCAAGTAATATTTTGTGATTAACTATTATATTGCAAGACTTTTAGAATATCTAGAAGCAAGGTGGGGGCCCTTATCGTAAACAGTGACAGTTTAATGAAACAATTGGTGGCAACAACACACATTTTTTTAATAATAAAACAGCCCAACATGGTGGTGCCCACAAATACAAAAAATGCAATAAAAATAAAATGAAGAGTATTAATAACAAATTAACAGGAAATAGCAAAATACTTACAGGAATAAATTTGCCATCAATTAAAAACCCCAAATGATAAAAACAGTTAATAGTACAACAATAAAAATTAATCAAAAGCTCAATATCAAAATAAAAGTGCAAGATATGTGCAAAAAAATAAAATACAGTACAATGAATTCAGACCACAGAATAATAAGAGAATGGATGGATGTTTTGTTTGTTTTTAGGCATCTGGAGCTATGAGCTGATTAGGCACTTAATGAAAAATTCCATTTAGGGAGCATAACAAAATATCAACCTGGCCATTGTGAGAATAAATACAGAATCACTTTTTCTGAATTTTTTAAACTAAGCAACAATGTGGGGCATTAAATTTTTGTTGTTAAATTACCAATAAGGATATTGTCATTGAATTAGCAAGTAAATTCTTCTTTTAAATGAAAACATGTCTTTGCTGCACATTCATTTTACATTCTTTTGTGAACATTTGCCTGTCTATTAATAAATGAATAGAAAATGAATTCACTGGTAAAAAACAGTTAAATATATATATAAACTTTTTGTTTTTAATTGGAAAACTGCCTCAGGCCTCCTTTGATTGCTGAAAGTAACAAGTATAAGAAATGGAAGATTTTACATTTATTAAGTAAGCCATAAACAAACTGCACAATTTAAATATAAAATAAATATACAGTGGAACCTCAGTTCACGAACGTCTCGGTACACGTACAAATCGGTTTACGACCAAAAAGTTCGCCAAACTTTTGCCTCAGTTCACGACCACACACTCGGTATATGAACAAGCCAGTTTCTCTTTTGGTTTGTGCACGCCGATGGTTTCCACACAAGTTGCATTGTTCTCGGTCAGATGTGTGTGCTTGCACGTGCGTGCGTGCTTTCGCTGTGAACTCTTTGTGCTCTATTTCATTTCCCTTCCGGTTTGTACACGCCGATTACTGTATTTAATCACGTGTTCAGCCTCTCCCTGTTCATTGTTCTCAGTCAGACGTGCATGCTTTACCTGTGAACTCTTTGTGCTCTACAGTATTTTGTGTGCTTTTGCAGTTAACCATGGCTTCTAAGCAAGTGAAGAGTGGTGAGAAGAAAGTTTTGCAGAAAATTGAAATCGAAGTAAAGAAAGAAATTATTGAAAAGTATGCGCATGGCGTTTGTGTTACTGATCTTGCCGCCGAGTACAAGAAGTCAAAATCTAGGATTTCGACTATTCTAAAGCAGAAAGAATCTATTAAAGCAGCTGATGTTGCAAAAGGAGTTACAGTGTTAACCAGGCAGAGGCCTCAAGTGCTGGAAGAGGTGGAAAAACTGTTGCTAGTGTGGCTGAACGAGAAGCAACTTGCAGGGGATAGCGTAAGTGAGGCGATGTTATGCGAGAAAGCCAGGAAGATTAATGGCGATTTGCTGCAAAACTATCCTTCTACGAGTGGTGAAAGTGAGGAATTTAAAGCCAGTAGAGGATGGTTTGAAAAGTTTCGCAAGAGAAGTGGCATTCATAGTGTGGTAAGGCATTGAGAGGCTGCTAGTTCCGATGCTGAAGCTGCGAAAGAATTTGTGAAAAATTTCACAAAATTGGTGGAGGACAAAGGCTACATCCCACAACAAGTCTTCAGCTTGCGACGAGACCGGATTGTTCTCCACCCCAGTTCCTCCTCACTTCATGCCAGAACTCGACTCATGCAAGGTTAGTTTTCTTGGTGGTTTATGGTTAGTTTTTGTATTACGGATTTTTCAAATGTTCATTTTTCGGTTCGTAGCGTGAACTGTTGCAGTGTTACTTTTCTTGGTTGTTTATTAAATTTCTGATTTTTCAAATGTTCATTTTTTCCCTGTGCTGAAAACTCATTAAAAAAAGTTTACACAGCGATCGGGTTGTAAGGCTATTAGCGTGAACTCCTGCAATGTTACTTTCTTGGTTGCTTATGGTTGGCTTTTAAATAAAGTTTGGATTTGTTCAAATGTTCTTTTTTTCCCCCTGTGCTTAAAACTCATTTAAAAAGAGTGTTTACAGCGATCGGTCATAAGGCTACAATATACAGCGAAATCTTGCAATGTTAGTTTTCTCTGTTGTTCAAGGTTTTCTCAGTGTTGCTCAATGTTTTTTACATTTAGTTTACTATTACGCTGTGCATTCTATGGTTTAATTAACTATATTTGTGCTTAAAAACTTATATATTTACATACAGTTCGTATGGTCTGGAATGGATTAATTGTATTTTCATAAAATCCTATGGGGGAAATTGCTTCGGTTCATGACCAAATCGGTTTACGACCAGAGTTTTAGAACGAATTATGGTTGTGAACCAAGGTTCCACTGTACTTGTATTTATTACGTAATTAAAAATGATCATGACACTTAAGAGTCTATATATTTACACTTACTGTATAAAATATTAATTTGCCACAGACTCTGCATACAGATTTTTTACTTTGAATAGCTGTATTGCGGCATAACCAAACTTTAATGTGACATACTATGTTTTCTTTATTAAGATATTTAGTGTTCTTTAAAAATATTTGGTTTATGCAGATTGTATACCTACTGAACTTTTCTTTGTTACAATATTTTTTTCTCTAAAGTTGTTTTCTTTTTCCAAGACACTTCATATTCTCGAACTGAACTGACTAACTAAAATCCTCTTATCATTTTTAAGCTTGAAAATAATAAAACAAGACAATTAGGAAAATAAAAATTGTTGTTTTATGTTACATACTTTTCCTCAAGTTAAAAAAAGCATTATTGTATATAAATAAAGACTATTGAGTGTAGGCCAAAATTACACATTTGACTGGATCAAGAATATTTTTTTTTTCTTATTTTAAAAAAGTGGAATGTGCAGGACCTACAGCACAGACAGGGGGATAGGGGTCCATTTTGAATTTCACAACAAAACTAGGCATGTTGGTCTGCTGGGGTCATGACTTCAGAGCTTTTTGGTCTAGATAAAAACACCTTGCTGGTGACATTTGGCCTTCTGCCGGCTAGTTAAAAATCCCTATATGCTCTCTCTGACATGATTTTAAAACTATCAGGAAGAGCCTCATAATAAGAAGACACTTTTTTGCTGATTTGTCTCTGAAATAATTTGAACTATATTTTAGCACAACCCTACTCACATCTGATGTGCTGTAGAAAAGTGACTAGGAATCTGGCTAAAATGGTATATACATTCTCCCTTATTTAATAATAATGCTTTTCCTGTTGGTGGTCGGCCTAGCCATTACCATCACCCCCAGACACTCCAAAATATCCGCTCATTAGGCAATATCTTTTTAAATAACTTAGGGATGTGCACATTCAAGACTTTTTTTCTTGCTTTCATCTCCCTCTTCCTGCTTTTTCCACTGACAGCTCCATTCCACACTAAAAGCCTCTGGGGTGGGTCTTCAATCACAATTACCCTCTCGCCCATAATGTAGTCTTTTAAACTCACTTTGCTCCAATTCAGGCCCTGTTTTGGTGATTGCGTCTTATTAAGTAAAGTGGCTTGCAAAGCCTTCCCAGTTAGCAAAACATGGCAGGACAACCTCCTCTTCCCCCTTTGCAGCTTGACCCTATTCTAAAGAACTACATTTCAAAATATAAGAAATGTCCCACACTACCAAAAAAATCCTAATTTTCAATATCCGGGTTACGTTTATATACAAGTTATTTATTTATTTTTTGAACCCATATTGCTTATCTCACTTAATGTTATACATCAATTTGGTTTTGAGGAGATTGTATGTGATAGTGGATAATTTTAATTTTGTTTTTCTTAAAGTCCATAACATTTAACTAACTTTCAGTTGACTTGATTGTTTGTAAACTAAAAATAGTTTTCTTTAAACTGTAGCTAAATATGGGAGTAGATGGTTGGGGGGTGGGGGGCTTGAGTATCACCACCTCTGTGTTTGTTATATCCTAATTAATCTGTATGATTTTATGATATAAATCTGCAATATATAATTGATATATATATATATATATATATATATATATATATATATATATATATATATATATATACTGTATATATATATATATATATATATACACATATATACATATATAGTATATTGCCAAATGATTGAATTCAGGTGTTCCAGTCACTTCCATGGCCACGGGTGTATAACATCAAGCACCTCGGCATGCAGACTGCCTCTACAGACATTTGTGAAAGAATGGGTTGCTCTCAGGAGCTCAGTGAATTTAAGCATGTTACCGTGATAGGATGTCACCTGTGCAATAACTCCATTCGTGAAATTTCCTTAATACTAAATATTCTATGATCAACTGTTAATGGTATTATAACAAAGTGGAAGCAATTGGGAACAACAGCAACTCAGCCACGAAGTGGTAGACCACATAAAATCACAGAGCAGGGACAGCGCATGCTGAGGCGCACAGTGTGCAGAAGTTGCCAACTTTCTGCAGAGTCAATAGTTACAGACCTCCAAAAGCTCAAGAACAGTGCATAGAGAGCTTCATGAAATGGGTTTCCATGGCCGAGCAGCTGCATCCAAGCCTTACATCACCAAGTGCAATGCAAAGCATCGGATCAACACTGTCACTGGACACTACAGCAGTGGAGATGTGTCATCTGGAGTGACGAATCACAATTCTCTGTCTGGCAATCCGATGTACGAGTCTGGGTTTGGCAGTCGCCAGGAGAATGATACTTGCCTGACTGCATTGTGCCAAGTGTAATGTATTGTAGAGGGGGGATTATGGTGTGGTGTTGTTTTTCAAGGATTTGGCTTGGCCCCTTAGTTCCAGTGAAAGGAACTCCTAATGCTTCAGCATACAAAGCCATTTTGGACAATTTCATGCTCCCAACTTTGTGGGATCGGTTTGGGGATGGCCCCTTCCTGTCCCAACATTACTGCACACCAGTGCACAAACCTAGGTCTATAAAGAACTGGATGAGTGAGTTTGGTGTAGAGGAACTTGACTGGCCTGCACACAGTCCTGACCTCAATCCGATAAAACACCTTTGGGTTCAATTAGAGCAGAGACTGTGAGCCAGACCTCCTTGTCCAACATCAGTGCCTGACCTCACAAATGCTCTCCTGGAAGAATGGTCAAAAATTCCCAGATAGATAGATAGATAGATAGATAGATAGATAGATAGATAGATAGATAGATAGATAGATAGATAGATAGATAGATAGATAGATAGATAGATAGATAGATAGATAGATAGATAGATAGATAGATAGATAGATAGAGTATATTATCTTTGTATTTTTATTTTATTTTATTCTTTTTTATTGAATTAAATTTTTAACAGAAGCAGATAACATTACATACAGTTAAGTCAAACTTAACAAAGCAAACATTTGTATTTTTATATCTTGTATTTTGTAAGCAAGAGAACTGGTCATAAAAAGGAATTATGTTAATTTAATTCTAAATAGTTTTTTTTCTTGAGCTGATGTGGTGGATTAACTCTACAAAAATCTACAGATTCACAAAACTCAGCAAAAGAAAGCCTTTATTACAAAAGATCTGAGGACTATGCATTTATAGAAAAAATGGAATTTGAAAAGACAGAATGTATTTAATGACTGCCTGCAGATTATAGCTGGGATCTTTCTGTCATCAACATCTTCCTGAACACATTCCCTCACATGTATTCAATGCTGATTAAAGTCACTGGAATGCATTTCTCATATGTGATTACAATAGGCTAACCTGAGTCTGTCTCTAAAAAAAAAGAGACAAAACTGAACAAACTATACTGATTAATGTTTAAATCTCAGTGTTATAATACATTACAAGTATATACAGTTTGTTTTAACTGATTTTGTATGGTATAAATCCTCTGTATTTGATGCTATAATTTTTAAGATACTGTACTGCAGATTTTAAAATGAATTAGAGGTGCACAATAAATTCTGCACACCAGGAATAAAACAAGTAAAGAACAATGAATAACAAATACATACAGTAACTTATGGGAGTTTGGTCTCTTTGAAAACTGTCAAATGGATGGATGGCTGGATTAGTCCATTAAAAAATGACTACTAATTTAAGTATTCTGTAGCAATTCCATAGTCTTCTTAAGTTAAAACTAAAGGACAATTTATCTGAGGCTTCAAGGACAGTTGTAGAGTGTAATCATACATTGCACACCAGAATGGTCAATGGTTATGAGCAAGAGATAATGAAAGCTTCAGGAAGAGTATAATGTGTACAAACTCATTGAGGGAAAAATATTTATCACAAAGAAAAGTGTCTTTTATTTGTGTACAAATTATGACTTATACATTATATACATACAGCAATGTTAGAACATAATACCTACGCCTATTGTTGCCATGGACAGAAAACTGAAAAACAAAGTGTACACAGAGTTTACAATCCGAAATAAGCACAAACATTAATAAGAATAGCAAACAAAATAAGGTAATGGTTGTCTGCAACTAGAAGAACCACATTGACTCAGTAAGAAGATTCTAAACTAGGTAATGCACCTTTTCAGGTGTACAGAAACTAAAATTGAAGGACATGAAACCAAATAACAAGACATTCGGGGAAAAGCAAACTCAGCATTAGTGTTAGTTCATGAGGTATTAAAAATTACATGTACTAAAGGCAAAACAAAGTCAAAGTTGATAAAGAAAAACAGAGATTGGATGTACCAAGTAGAACATTAGGAGCAGGACAAAATTAGTCACTTGGTGAGAAAGCAGTGATATGAATGAATTCTGCACATCAGTACTCAGGCAAAATCAACCTGCATTTGCCACAAATACGAACACAGTCATTGTCACGCCATCATCACAAATGATGATAATGATCATCTAACTTGCAAAATATCTAATAAATGTATTTCCTACTATAATTCCCCTTAAGCAGTCTACAGAGGAAAGTAAGTTGTTGTACTACTACTGACTTAAGTACTAGCTATGTTACCTGTCAATGACAGGTAATAAAATAAATGTAAAAATATTTGATATCTCTTGCTTCACGTGTACCCTCAGCATTCCTGCTATCCCTTTGTTTAGTATTCTCCTGTGTCTTAACCTCTTTTGCCTGGTGCTTTCTCCATCGATCACATTGACTCTGTAACTTTGCTCGTCTCCTGTTAGCTTTTTGATTACCAACAATACCCACCCAGTTGAAGGCAACTGTCAGCATTCCTCCTATGCCATATCTTCAAGAGTGTAAGCCCCTCTTGCCCAGCAATTCCTGTCTCGGTCAAGACTGAGTAACCAAAATAAAACTGATTGATCAGATTGCTTGGAGGGACCAGACTCACACACACACACACAAACAGTAGGTTTTTATTATATAGTAGATAAACACTCAAGGTTTTAGTATGTGGCATCTTATACAGAAGTCAAAGAGTGCATCTACCAAAAAAAAGGACTTTGGTCCAGTGCTGTTTTAAATACCATTTTTACTCAAGTTAAAATTCAAAAAGAGACACAGTTCTCTCCAATATTTGAAATGTTATATTATTTCTGATCCTATACTATACTGTTAACATTTTACTTTACTTTGGAAGAAAAAATTAGTTCATAGAAGAAAATGTAAACTATGCCCCCAGAGCGCATAATAATCTGTGCCAGAGACACATTGTTGTCATGTTCTTTTCTAAACTGCTTAATTCAGTCCTGGGCTGCGGTGGAGCTGGAACCCAGCTACCATAGGGCACAAGGCAGGAACAAACCCTGAACAGGGTGACAGTCCATCGCAGGGCAAACATACACACACACACATCCACGCACCAAACACACTCTAGGGACAATTTAGTGTTTCCAGTTAGCCTAACCTACATGTCTTTGGACAGGTTTGGACAGGTCTTCAAGAAGCCAGTGCACCCAGTCATGTCATGTAATTTTCTAACCTGCTTAATCCAGACCAGGGGCACAGTTGGGCTGGAGTCTATCCCAGCTACCACAGGACGCAGGGTAGGAACAAACAGGGCATCAGTCCATCGCAGGGCAAACATACTCTAGGGCCAATTTAGTGTTGCCAATTCACCTAACCTGCATGTCTTTGGACTGTGGGGGATAATAGCAGTACCCGGAAGAAACCCATACAGACAGGGGGAGAACTTGCAAACACCACACAGGGGCACTTCAAATGATGTATGTTCTTTCAAGTATCTGGAAATGAATAAGTTTAGTTTTTAGGATAGTGATTTAGGACACACAAAACTTAAGTAACTCTAAAAGCAAGCAGGCACCTTATATGTTGTACAATTTTGAAGTCTAAGATTGCTTTATAGTCTATTAGAAACTGCTGACACATAAATTCAAAGGTCCAAAAAACAGTATATTTATTGGAATTGAGAGTGATTCATTTAGTAAATTGTTTTATGCTAATATGTTTTTATTTTCAGTTCCTATTTTGGGTGAAAAAGTAAATATATTTACCTTTTAATCATCTCTCTTGTTTTCATTATTAATATCTCCTGAAGGAATTAGAATCCGGATGTTTCACTTTTCTTTTCTCCTGCAGTCATTCACATTTCTGAAATAGCAGTCCCAGCAAAACCTGTTCCAATTTTTACACTTCAACAACTAACTGCTATCTGCTCAGTAATGTGTATGCTTGCAAGCATAAGAGCATCCTCCAATCAAAAGTGGCAGAAAGGCCATCTGGTGTCAATGATAGCTCTCTGTTCAATTATAGAGTGCCTGTTATTTTTTTTTTTCTCCCTCACTCTCTTTTTTCTAGCATCATTGGAAAAGAGCTTTTTGGCAGCTTGCTTGTCACAGTGAGCTGAACTGAGTATGTCACATCTGCTGTCACTTTTATTATTAGCACTGACCAGATAAATAATGATTTCAGCTGTTTCAAAGCTACACGGCCACCTCTACAACCAAGTGCCTCACTGATTAGAAGAAACTGACATCTTTACACAACATAGCGTACATGGGAGTTTGAGTCAGATTTAATCTGCAACAAACCTACGTGATCTTTTCCTGTACAAATCAGCAATATATATATATATATATATATATATATATATATATATATATATATATATATATATAGTACTAGCTCTCACAACAGTGTTAACATGTTACAATCATAGCCATATTAAAAAGTTGACATATAAATGTACTAGAGTGCAACAGAAGAAACATAAAATGATTGTTGAAAAAAAAACAGACTACGTACACTAAACAAAAACAAACAAAACTATACAGTGCCTCATACGTTATTACAGTTGCCGGACTTTCTTCTCTCCTTAACTCCATTCACTGTTAAGTGAAACTCTTTGCTTCTTTTTTCTGGTTAGTGACATGAACCCTATCACCACTGGGAAATTTACAAAATTATATATAAAAAAAAAAGAAGCTGCATAATTCTTTCCAAATCTTCATGACTCATTACAGGAGTGTGCCCAGTTTCTTTCTCCCATTCTCTGACTTCCCGGTTTTGTCAGACTCACTCTTGGCTTGTGGATTAGAAATGAGTGTAAAAACAAAAGTAAGAGTTTCATTTGTTTTAAATGGCAAATTCTGTAAGTTCTGGAATACTTTTGATAGGGGAAGCCAACTCCAGTTGCTGTAACTTGGAGAGGTTATACTAGAAGTAAGTTGTGTACTGGAGTTTATCAACAATTAGCAGACACTGAAGAGTATATTTACTTTATAACCAAATCAACCAATAAAATCATCTTCTGTATTTTAAACTCTAAAATTATTCGATATCTTGGTCCTAGTTTTTCCTGAGGTAACTTAATAGGCGCCCTTACTATGGTTAAGAGGTCACAGCTTGGCCATTGTCCTGTCTGAGATTAATGATGTCTGTCTACAATAACACAAATTGCTCTCTTTTTAATGCACCTTTCCCTGTTCCTGCCCCAGGTGTTTTATTCTCAAAGGGAGACAGACATTCTTGCTTTTATAATACTTTAATTGCATACTGTATACAGAATGCCACCTGATAATGCTGCTTTGCAGATCTCCATGAAGTAAATCAACAAATGCTAAGAAAGAAAGAACACATGCTGAAAGTACACTTCAACAACAACTATAATAGCTGTGCCAGCCTATGATAAAATTAACTTGTTTAGTATTACTTATTTAAAAGTTTGATAAAATAAAATTAAGTATGGAGTAAATATGGTAATCTGTAATATATATTTCCTATTACAACATGTTCATCAAGGAATAATCTTCAGTACATTTTAATGAGGTGCACTGTACATAATTAGTACAAATGTTTTAAGTGTAATGCCAATCCTTCTACCAGTACTGTGCACTGAATATCACAGTCATCATATCTATATATTGTTAATTCAAAATACTCATTATGAAATGAAAACAGTCACCACAAGTGACATATATTACCCTGATTTTTCCTTTCCTGGTACCAATTATAATACATCCATCCATCCATCTATTATCCAACCTGCTATATCCTAACTACAGGGTCACAGGGTCTGCCGGAGCCAATCCCAGGCAACAAAAGGGTGCAAGGCAGGAAACAAACCCCAGGCAGGGTGCCAGCCCACCACAGGGCACGCACACACACACACACACACCAAGCACAATTTAGAATCACCAATGCACCTAAACTGCATGTCTTTGGAAGCAAACCGGAGCACCTGGAGGAAACCCAAGCAGACATGTGGAGAACATGCAAACTCCATGCAGGGAGGACCCGGGAAGCAAACACTGGTCTCCTAACTGCGAGGCAGCAGCGCTACCCACTGCGCCACCGTGCCGCCCAATTATAATACATTTCAAGTCAAATCAAATTTATTGTCATTTCTGCACAGTGCAATGAAATTCGTACTTGCTTGTCTCCTCAGAACAGCTGACAATAAAAACATCTAAACTGCTAAAATTATTTGGATTTAATTCCCAACACAGTCACTGACTGTGGTGTGTCTGTGTGTTTTTTTTTCATATATCTTTCTCTTTTATATATTCATTCATTCCAAAGATGTGTGTATTTATTTAGTGACTTGATTGATGTAAGTATGATCACTGATGAACTGTCATTTCATATGGTGTTTGTTTCATGCCTTACATCTAATTATTGTGAACTCTTGAGTCTCAAAAGCACAGGTATCAAAAGCACTTTCAATAATTGCCCACTAGAAGGGGAAATTCTGTCAAAACCCAGACTAGAAATCCAAAGGTCAGAGAAAATTCTTTAAAAAAATAAAAGCCTATGCAATACAAAAGCTTCAAAGAGCACAAAGAATTCCATGAAAAGTGAACAAAGTCCCAATACTGAATCCAGATATGTGGTCAAAAACAAGCTGAGGTTCAAAAATCCAGACAATCGTAAGGCAAAACAAAGGCAGATACTCATAATAAATGTTCCGCTCCCTAGCGTGTTTGAGAGGAACTGCCGGGAACTATGGAAGGCCCTCCCGTAAATAGTGTGAAGGGCCAATCCTACTGGAAGATTGGCAGGTGGCCCTGCCCCTTGGAGAACCACCCACAAAGCACATGGGACATCACCTAGGTCATTCCCCTTTACCAATACCCACATAAAAAATGAACAAGATAAATAAATAAACATTAATACAAATAAATGGCATAAAATAAAACAAAACAAACAAAAAAAGAAGAAAATACTGGCTGAAACATTAAACTAATAATGATAGGATAAACTCAAGGTTTCTGTTATTATATAAAACAAATGAACGTAATTTAAAAAATAAATGCCTTTTAATACTGAAGGGAAAGAAAATTGCTACTAGTGTTACAGTAGATGCTTTAAATAAAAAGAGACGTATGTACATGTCAGATACATGAGCATGAGGAGCATTTTACCGATTTGCGGCAGAAAAATAATATGGGGAAGAAAAATACTGTGACACCATTTAGAGTGGAGGTCATTTCCCTCACGTTCAAAACCTTGCCCATTCCTGTCTCAGCCCTATTTAAATGAAGACCTCACCGGATGTTAGTGTTCATTACTGGGCCAGCTTCTCGGAAAAACCCAACTCTGTACCTCTGAAGGCTTAAAATCAGTCTTTTGTGCAGTACATTTGTGGTTGACTTACTGTAAGAGCATTTATGTTAGGTAGAATGCTCAGTGGGGGCTTGGTGGTCTTTTGGCCTTGGAACCTCTTCAGACATTGTTATGTCTCCAGCTTAATGAGAGATTTTTTTTTTTTTTGCTTCTTCTGTCCTCCAGGCCATTTTACCTTATCACCATACTCATCTTTGCCGACTTAGAATATGATAATAGACATAAGGACTGTACTTTTCTACTAAAAACATGTATGTTATGTAAGCTCATATTGATTTATTTTTTATCACTAATTCATTATTATTATTGCCTAATTAAAGTAGTTCTTCTTTTCTTGTAACTATTTCTTTGCACTTTGAGCTACATTCTGTGTATGAAAATGTGCTATGGAAATCAATGTTCTTGTTGTTATCTTTCATCCTGTCGACAGCACCATTAAACGGGGCACCCTTTGGGATCTGCTTTTGTTTCTGCTTCTTTAGTTCACAGCAGTAATTTGAAGAATACAAACTATGGAAGGAAGAAAAATGACACGTCTTGAGGTATTGTATTACTATTTTTATAAACAGTATTTTTTACTGATGCTAACGTCCTATTTGTTTCTGCTCTTAAATCCAAAGGTTTAACTGCTCTGTAAATCAGAATAGTGTTGTGGATGGAAATGAGCAATTAGAAAACCAAAACCAATACAACATATCTAAAATATAGAAGGGTAAGCAAAATACAATTATGAACATTTAAATTATTTAACAAAGGGTAAAAATACAAAATATTTAGAAAAACACAATGCAGTACTATGCTAAAAAGAATGTCAAAGCACAATGTTAGAGCACTGTCATAATACAGTGTTCCTTTTTTAATTTTCCAAGTTCCTCCTACTATGTGAAAACTTCATGAAAAAGGATGTCAAAAAGCAGAGCTAAGTGGACAGCATTATGGAAAGTTGTGAAGAAGTCACCAGTCATTCCTTTCAAGTGTCATGACCGATTTGATATATTACTAAAGTAAATTGAATATGTCAAAGCTGTTGCAAAAGTGAGACTGATGTCTTTATTCTGAGGCAAACATTACTCTGCACAAATCACTAGTCGAAACACCAATGCAGTGATTCTGAAACTTAGTCCTGGGGAGCCAGTGTGGCTGCAGGTTTTTGTTCCACCCAACTTCTCTTTTGTCTGGACTCCTAGTCAAATTAAGCAAAATGTTATTTTCCAGTTTCTACATTTTCAGGTCAAGGTAGTCATTACAAAACTAAGTTTGGTACATTTTTATTCTAATGTACCGTCATTTATGCATGTTAATTTTTAAAAACTGGTTTACAGGATTGTCATCATCATGATTTTCATTCAGCTTTTCTAGTTGTTCTGGGTTATCAACCCATTATTTACTAATGAGGATGTTATCAGGTCTGCAGCCTTTCAGTATTCAGTGTCATTTGCCAGGGTGTCTGCTCTGCTCACTGTTAACTGTCATTACTAGAATACAATTATTGAAGCAAACCACAGAGAAAAAGGCAACAATAAAGCCAAGGAAAACAAAAAAATATAGTAGCTAAGCATTTAAAGTAATAGCAAATAAACAGATATTTCTAAACTAGCTGTGCTCTGTAGACTTTAATGTTTGCAGCACTCCATGCAATGCATACAGTATGTCACTGTTATATGCCTTTTGGTATTGCATTTGCAAAAGCAGTGCTCCATCTGCTCCACCAGGCAGACACACAGACACTTTCATTAAGGTGGATGTCTTATTAATGCAAAAATAGCATTGCTCTGCTTTTGTGAATGCAGAACAAGGTAATAGAAAAAAGGAGCAGCTAATTAAATGAGATCAGTTACACGTAAAATGACTCACTGGTTGCTAAACTGGTTTAAATAAAAACCTGTAGCAGCCTCATTGAGTACCACTGCACTAATGTTTAAGTTTACATAACTTAAATAGGAGAAAATGAGCTTGAAGGTATAACAAAATATAGTCAAAACCAAAATTCAAAAATAAATTGTCAGAAAAAAACTATTTTCTTTAGCTAGTATCTTTGAAATAATTTTTGGTCAGTGATAAATCACTTGATTTGATTCAATTTGAGTCTTTAAATAAGATGATCTCCTGGATTCCAAGCTCATGGTAGCCATGCCCAGTAGCAACACAGCAAGTAGCTGCAGAACAATAACAAAATTATACTTTGGTGTTCAAATTTCAAAAAATGAACAAATTCAGAACAAAAACAAAACTAAAAAAAAATGCAAAATTATAATTTCCATTTAAATGTTACAGTTAAATGATCTTGGAATTAAAATTTCCCTCGGATCCTCTCCCTTTTCCTGTATGCACACCCTTCTTTTCAATCTGCAAGAACTGATTAAATATTATTGCTAGAACAGATGCTATGTACCTCTTCATAAAATAATGCAATGGTGTTCTTGTTAGTGAAGGACACATCACCCCCAAAATTACAGCCATAATGCTCACTTTTAACCAGAATTTGTACTTCCTCATTTTTCTATCTGCTCAATCTGGAGTTAGGTTGGTAAAGTCTGAAAGATAGCAGTATTGCTACAGGTAAAAAGTCCATGTGCTTGTGCCACATGTTAACTTGTGTCAGCGAATTTACTTCTTTATCAAACATACCTTGAAGTTAGCTATTACAGCTGTTAAAGTTTGCTGAGTCACACATAGAATGCAGTGTTCATATGCTGATTTTGACGTAGGTGATCCATGATTCATGCTGACGCTGACAGTGTTGTTTTGATGTGCTGCACACAGTATACTTATTGTGAACAGCTGGAAGCCACCATCCTTTTTGAATGTTTTAGTCAGAATTAATACACTAAGACACCAGTTAATGAACAAATCTAAACACGTATATCAATATTTCACAGTGATTTGTATGGTCACAGCTGCTTTGCTACCCCATAAGCAAAGTTTAATTTATTTTTGAGCATACCACGCATTGTGGTAAGAGTGTACATATTGTGTGTATATTGGCAGGATGCAAATAAGATTCTAGTAATATTGATGGAATTCTTATTTGTTCTGTGTCTAATTCATTCTAAAACAGTTCATAAAATATTTACATTTTAGCTCTGGCTGAAAAGTCAGCTACAGTACTTTGTTGACAACATAGGCCCAGCATGAGTAAATACTGGTATTTACTGAGTATACCCCGCAATGAACTGACATTCTGTCCAGGGATGGCTCCTACTTTGTGCATGATGATGACACCATAGATTCTGGCTCCTTACATTAGCATTAAATTACTGGATAGTACAGTAAATTCAATTAATGTAACTCCTCAAATCTGTTTCTATACACTAAAGTCTAGACAGGCCAATGTACTGTATGGTTAAATCCAATGAATGAAGACACAAACATTAGAAAATAAGGACGTTTACAAACAAGACCAGGGCACTTAGTGCAGTGTATCTGTAATAATAATAATAATTCTTTACATTTATATATTGTTCAGCAGCCCATCTCTGAGTTGTCTCAGTATTTGCCACAGTTCATTCTAATATGATAGCAAAACATCTGTTTAAGCTGACTGGCCAGTTTGATTCATACGTCTATGATCAGTAGTGTGGTGAAGTGTGTCTTATAAAAAGTAAACTGTTTCTAAAAAGAATGAGTGAAAGCAGAATGAACAGAAAGAAAATGGAGGGAGACAGGCATTAAGAAATTAAGTACGTGAAGTTAAGTTTGCCAAATAAACTAGCTTTCTTTTGTCAGAAGAGCTCCTGTTATCCTCTTCCATCACACACTTAGCTGACATGCAAACTCGTATTTTGTATTATTTATATGTAATGCAATTTGTTTTGCATTTTAATAGCATTTGTGAAGTAACTTTTGGTAATGCTAATGAAGAAAGTACAGTAACTGTGAATTTAAAAGTGGTCAATGGATTTATTTTTGTCAAGTTTTAATTGCACTGCTGACCATATTTAGAATCACATGCTTTTTCACTTTTTTGACAAAGGTTTAAATCCTCATACTCATTACAGTCATAAAAATACATTACAACACATCATTTTTCTTAAAATATTCAGCTATGTAACCTTTCAGCCTAGTAAAACAATATTATTGCTCAATAATATAAATATTCTTTCCAGAAAAACATTTTCCAACAATTGTGCACAATCATGGGAATATCATTATGGTTATTACTACTTTACATTTGCCATACTTAAGGATATTTAAAAATAGGGAGGTCAGAGTATCAGAAGCAAACAGAAGAATACAAAACCAGTGGCTCAGATGTCTTCAGTGCAATGACCTGTAACAAAAAGGGTTAGAGCTACTTGCCTTCCAAGCACTACATCGAATATAAACTATTTTTGTTATGTCTGCTAAATATTAGGCTGTCTCGTTATAAGTGATGCATGCTGAAACCAAACAGGATGTACATTGTTACAACTAAAAAAAAAGCAGTTTCTTGTACTACATCATGTTAGATAAAATACTCACTGCAATAATATTCACACCATCTCTATTTTTGTTTTGACATTTTTTATGAATCCAGTTCCAAAAATGTCAATGTTAGTCTAAAGAGGTCTATTCCATTCATTATTTTCTAAGAAATTATGGAGTACACATCATTTCCATTGAAAACATTGGGCAAATGATATAGTACTACATAACCTACTGCTTCTCATAGTAATGAATGTATTAAAATCAATAAAATAAAAAATGATATGAACAATGCCTTATAATCACAATCAAAATAGAAAATGAGAAAATAAAGAATGCTAACTTTAACTAAAATAAAAGTAAAGCTGCCTGTACAGAAATATTAAACGGGATTTCAGAATGAAACCATAGCTAACCACTTGGAAATGAGACATTCCATTAGAAATATGAAGAAAATATGAATAAGTGTTAAGAAATCGAATATTTGATAATATTTTGTACCGATTGATGCTAATTTGGTCAACAGAGTATAATCACTCACAGTTCTCAGTATCTGAAATGTTTAGAAGTACACCGGGTGAGTTTCAAGTGATTTCTAGAATGAGGAATGACCCATACACTTCACCTTAAAGGTGGTGGTTTGGGGGGTTGTGCTTTGTACATTATGGGTGTACAACCCTTGTATCAGGGTCTCAATGTTATTTAGCGGAGGTGATTGTATGGCCAGTATTCTGGTTTCAATGAAGCTCATATTCTAATGTCTGTCAAAAGGGAGGCATTGACAACCTTATATCTTGTTGATGGTGTCCTTTTGACAATACCGTAACATATGAGTGTATGGCTTAGTGTTCTACTTCATATGTGTATGATGGTCAAAAGTACAACAGCTGATGAACTTATTAAAAACCCATCAAATATATCAGTCAGTCATTGTCTAACCCCCTAAGTCCTGAATACAGTCTTAGACATTGCAGGGAGAAATCACACATATACACACACACCCCAGCCATACACTATGGCCAATTTAGTATCACCGGTTCAGCTAATCTGCATGTCTTTGAACTGTGGGAGGAAACCAGAGCACCCAGAGGAAATCCACCCAGACACCGGGATGTAAACCCTCAGTTTAATAAAGTTCCTGGGTACACAAGGCTACTCAAGCAAATTAACATAAAGTTTAGTTAGGAAAAGCAACAAAGAAAAATACACAGAGTAGAAACGAGTGATCAGGAAAGAATGTGGATGTAATTATGTGACTTGAGAGCATGTAAAAGACATGGCAAGCAGATGGGATATGTCATTTAATATTTTAGTATGTTGCATCAATGAATAAAAGAGAAAGTAATAAGGAGCACTGAAATCCGTTTTATTACATAGTCAGTAAGTTTTCCAACCCTCCTAAAAAAAAGAGACATTCTTTGTGCCTGTAGTCAGGATCTGAGAACCTTGGAGTTACTATATAACTAAACATAAAGTAAAACAAGTCCCTGTAAGTATGACATGAGTGTGGATTCGTGTCCTGTTTCAAAAACAGAAAACGCATTTCAGGCAGGTTTATTACTGACAGATTATAGATTGTTTTTATATTTCTCACTGACAGTAGACATAAAAGAGATAAAGGATTTGCAAGGCATTTGAGGTTCCTAACACTGCCTCTGCTGCAGAAAAGCAAAAATACATGTACTATAAAGTATGCTGCTTTGTGTTATTGGCAATGGTGTTTTGAAGTATCTAGAAAAGAAACGCAGTGTCAGTTCTTGCACACCTTTTACAGAACAATCCTTGCCGAGTTTTATTTAGCAACAGACTTTTTAAACTATCAAGTTACATGTCACACTATGATAACAAATGTCTTACTCTGTAAAGATAGAGCAATTTGTAGTATAGCGAGAATCAGAGAACAGACGTAAAGTGGAATTCTTGGTAGTTGCTTGAACAATAAAATGAAAAGAATAGTAAAGATGTGAATTTCTCTTCATTAACAGACACTACATTCATAGAAATCAGAGATGAGTACTTGACAGACTAAAAACAACCAGAAGAGAAGTTCTTAGATTCATGCTGAAGAAAAAAACATACGGTACCTGTATATATTATTTCTGGACTGTTAGTTTAGCCCATGCCATGTAAGGCACGGAAGCCACAGCAAGAATCGTAGCTCTCGTACATCTCTCCCACCACTTCCACTGAGCGTGGGAACTCTTAGTTTATATACTGGTAAATGGAAGAAATAACCAGCAGATTTACAGGTGCATTGGATTCTCTAAGATGAGCTACATTGCTACATTGTATAAAGGCACCCATGCAGTGGATTCTTGCAAATCATTCTGGAGACAAAGGGGAATATCAACAGACTCTAGCTGCCTTAGGCACCACTTACTTTACACCATAGTGATTTTGGAAAGGGCATAGATTTAGACAGGTCTCTGTCTCAGGACAAATCTGTTGATTGTATGTTTATGTAGACCAAAAGAATTGGCTAAATCATGTGACTTTGGAGCATTGGAAATGGACACATTAAGATATCAACTTGTGGAAAAATATGCACTGAAAAGACATACTTTTGCATGAGGAGGGACTGTCTTTAGAAAGAGCTCTTAAAGTTGCTAGAGTATCACGTTTACTTCACAAGTAACACTGGTTGGAATGCTCAATTAAATACCGGACAACAAAGCAGTCTAGCATGCCATAATCAAGGTATAGAAGACAAGACTGCTTTTAATGTTACAAATTCAGATTAACAACACACAAAAGTCGACACATGTGTGAGTGTGAACAGCAAAATGTTTACACTGTAAGAAAACAGAACATGAGGAAAAAAAGCGTCCTAAGTGAAAAGAAACTCCATCCAAGTGAAGGAAGCACAGTACTTAGCTTTAAACAGATTCAGATGAGTTGATTTATTGCATCAATCAATGTTAAGGAAACTGTTCAAAATAAATGGCCAACAAATAAAAGCAGTAAGGAGGAAGAAGAAGAAGCTTATTTGTAGTTATCTACCTATGATGGGCTGCATTTCAGAAGACAGAGAATTATATTACCAAAATCAACTTATGAGACACATCAAGTTGTGGTTCTTACAAACCACTATCCATCCATCCATCCATTCTCTTCCGCTTATCCGAGGTCGGGTCGCGGGGGCAGCAGCTTGAGCAGAGATGCCCAGACTTCCCTCTCCCCGGCCACTTCTTCTAGCTCTTCCGGGGGAATTCCAAGGTGTTCCCAGGCCAGCCGAGAGACATAGTCCCTCCAGTGTGTCTAAACCACTATCTAAGGAGCAAATTTACTTGTACAAAAGTGATACTGAAAGACTAATCAAAAATTGTTCAACTTGTTTGTTGAATCAACTAGTGCATGAGGAGCAGACTCTCTAACCTCTTGAATTATCTCCAAGGCCTTAGATAAAACTCAGCTTTGACATTTAAGGTCTCATTCAGAACAACTCCATATTGACTGTTAAAGATTATTATACTTCTTATCCTTAGGCTATTATTGTATCAGGCATGTCATCCATCCTAGATATTAAAGAAATGAAGAAGACCTTTGAAACATTTGATTAACCATTAGAGGTAATGTCAGACAGTTTGTGGGATTGTTTGAATAATTTCTAACTAATAGTTGAATTAAACACATCTGTAATACACCCTGCTATCCAAGGAGTAATGGCAAACTTGAAAGATTTCACAAAATATAACCTTTGTTATAACTATAGACCTTAATGATCTTTACTCCAAGTTATATATAAATGTATGTAATTAGTCACAATTAACTGCATGTAACATTAAAACATGTAATCATGAAATTAATACATAAATCACAAAGTAAATATACACTGAATCACAAATTTAACGTAGAATCAACACAAAGGGATTTAAAAAAAAATGAACGGCATAGCTTAAACATAAACAATGAACTTAAATCTGAACTTTTAACAAAATATTACTTGAGCAAGTACAACCTGAAGTTCAATGTGTTCCTAGAGCAGTGAAAAAATCTCCATTTAAATGTAAACAATTATTATTATTATTAAAAGGCAAGTTGAAAAGAAGGAAAAAGAAAACAAAGCCAATGTATAAATTATCAAATAAAAGTAAAAATTAAATTGACTGAAGCGATTGTTGACTTAGAATGCACTGGTGAAAACTGATTTAATTGAAAGAATATGCATCTCTTAAATGGGCATACATTAATACTTGTATTAAAACTCCACAAATACTATCCTCAATTGTTCATCACCATTAACGACTTGATAATTGTACTCTACACAAGTGTTCCTCAACTGGTGGAAATAACAGAGTAATGCCCCTGGGTCCAGACCTGAGAGAGATATGCTCGTCATGTGGTCGAGACCTGTGTAAGGAGGACAGGACTAGCTGGAGAAGCCAACATAAAAGCAGCTCTGTGATCGCCGTTTTGGAGACGCAGCACTAGAGAGCACTTTAGCAGCCAGGAGACGTGTCGAGGGTCCAGCTATCTTGGAGTGTGTTCACCAGTGACTCTGGCAGAGCTGAAGGACAGTGGGCAGAAAGTTGCCTCTGACCCCAGGTCAGTGCAGTGAGACATAGAGAAGACCACCTGTAAGAGCAGGCAAATGAACGAAGCAGCTAGAAAATGCATCCAAAGTGCTCATTAAGTACGGTGTCTGTGAATGACAATCTCCAAGCTTCTTTTTTTGTTGCCCTCTGTTTCGCCCCATCAGACAGTTTGCAATACATTACATTACATTACAATTACTTATTTACCTGATACTTTTATCCAAAGTGACTTACAACATTTATGATACAGTTGGTTACATTTCTTTTGTAGCATGTGTATAGATTTAATGCTTTTCTGGTTGTTAGAATCGTGGTGTGCCTTGGGATTTTCTGGGTTACAAAAATTGTGCTACCACAGAAAAATGGTTGGAAAACCTGCTCTACCTACACCTTTGTTACTGGCACACTAACAAATATCTCTATAGCATGCAATCTCTCTTAAAAACTGACATTGTGCTTTACTTGGTTGGTTATATTGCATTCTTCCATACATTAGTAAAGATACTAAAAACATGAATCATGGGTAGGGATAATCGTTAGACTATCATTATTAGCCACTTCTATTTTGTAGACTTTTGTCATTATATTAGGGCAGTCAGCACTGTAATCTGGCTGGCAGACTGCCGAGTTAAATACAGAGGGACTAGAGGCTTATTTTGGTTTTAGTGTCACTCAGAGATAACTTATTTAGCACTTATGTGATATGACATTGATTATATCTTCTTACAGAAACATGAAATAAATCAAACAAAAAAAGGAGAGCATAACTTATACCTTCGTAACTTTTCTCTAGCATTGCACCAGGACTGCCATAAATCCCACTCCCCTTCACCTATGTCAGTATGTATAAATCAAGAAAATGAACACCAGTGCTACGTATAGTCACGCTTGGGTCACAGATTTGCACAGAAACACAGGAGGTTGTAGAGACAGGAACTTTATTCAAACACTGCAAACAAACATTTGTGTCTTCCAAAGGAGTATACGGCAGGAGCAGAGAATGTCTGAGAAACAGACACAGAGAGAGAAAAAGCAATCAATCAAAAATCAATAGGTGCTGTTTGGGCTTTTAGTATGTGAAGTACCGCGCGGGAAGCATATCGCATGACAGTGCACCGCAAGCAAGCCCAGCAAGGAAGGGAGCAATGTGAAAGTAGTCTTTCAGCATTCAGCATGAAGGTAGTGCGATCAGGCCCCCCTGGTCACAGTATTCACATGTGGCATATCATTGTGAACCGCATAATACAAGATTTTAAATCTTTAAATGAAAATTTAATTTCATTCATCCATCCATCCATTTTCCAACCCGCTGAATCCGAACCTAGGGTCACGGGGTTCTGCTGGAGCCAATCCCAGCCAACACAGGGCACAAGGCAGGAACTAATCCTGGGCAGGGTGCCAACCCACCGCAGGACATTTAATTTCATAATATGTTTAAAGTCATTATATAAATTCGGTACTGGGTGTGTATGTAATTCTTTGGATACACATTTAAACTATTTGTATTATTGTTTTTGTAATGTTCAAAAAAAAAAATACATGAAAATGTCAAGTTGAACAAAGCATTGCCTCAGGCCTTTGCCTTGTTGCCAGTACTGAATGTGACAATATTTTTTAAAGTGTTGAACAGGTCACATTAATATAGTACATTATAATTAATACAATATAATTAATACAGTATATACAAACACACACACATACATACATACATAAACATTCAAACCCGTAAATAGACTCAGTTTGTTTAAGTCTTGTCAAATAAGCTAAAATGATTTAATGATCTTCTCTGTAAATATTTTTATATTCTATTAACATTTTTGTGACTCAATGATATTAAAACTTTGCACTTTGTAAAAAGATACTTCCTGATCGCTAATTTTACTCCACTTTAACTTGTTTATTGAAGAACATTTCCTGATCATCACACAGAACAAAAACAGTTAGAAGTTTGTTTAACACCATCTTACATTTTCATGCTTTTGAAGTAGCACATTCTTATTTGCCCAAATTTATCTAAAGAAAAAAAGAGCATATCCCTTTGATACTTTTGTTGCTAGTGCATTCCATCTCTGGAGAGTTCATGATTCTAAAAGTGCTACAATAGATCATTGTAACCTTTTGGTTCACAGGAAATTTATCAAGGGGAGACAACTGGCAAAACATCAGGGATTCTAACAGCTTTACCAGAATGTTACGTTTTGTCTCACTTATGTCAATTCTGGGCACCAGTTTATCTATTGGTTAGTGACTCAGTAAGGATTCCCAAAACTGAAGAAAACCATCTCAGTGGGGAGGCAGTCGACAAAACAGAAAAAAAGGAACAAGGAAATGAAGAACGAATGTGGCTATTCAGGATCTTGGGAATCAACAGCATGATAAAAATAAAACTAAATCTCAGGCTGCGCTTCTGTCTAAATGTATCCAATGCTGAGGGCAGTTAGAATAATGAAAACTTGGCAAATGGAAACCCTAAGTCATCTCAACCCATATATTATATGTGTGCATTTTGTCCAAAGTAGGGTCCAGTGTTATGCCCATTGACTCATAGGAGGGGCAACTGCTCCCTAAAATAAGAATTTTTAAAAATATTTGGCCTTATACATACACCTGTTCTACTAATAAATGTACATAAGGTATAAATGGATGTAGTGGTTCTTACTATTTTCAGGTAAACAACCCAATATGTTAGGCGGTGCTTTGTAACATGCTGCTGAATTAATACATACATTCTGACTGGACAGAAATGGCAGAGCACAAAACAAAAGACCAGGAGATGTAGTCAAAATGGACAGAGGTCTGTAACAAAAGTGATATAATAATAAATCAAAAAAGATACATGTAAAATGAAATCAAAGACCCCATTTCATAATAATATATACACTGCGGTTATTACTTTCAACTAAATAAACAGTAAGGAAGCTACTTCTGAGTAGATTTAAAATTCACATCACGGTCTCTCTCTTCATCCCATCCTTTATTAATTTTCAGTGTCAAATGTTGCCATGAAAGATATGTCTGTGAGTGCAGATTATAAAAATGCATGTTACAAAAAAGCAAATATATAAGAGAAATGTTTTGTGGCATAATGAGGCTGCAGCATGCAGGTGTATCGTGGAAAAAAAGTTTAAAGGGGGATGAATGCAATTGGCTACCTAAAATGTATTCCCACCCATGTTAAAATAATTGAGGGCTATCACACATCCTCCTGAAGTCCTCAGCCTGCGTTTTTCTTGTTTTTGTGTCTTGAGGTAGGTGAAAAAAAGAGAGATTTTGACAGAGGATGAAGGCAGGAAGATAGATGGCATTTTCTTGGAAACAGGAACGCAACTGGAAGTTTATCAGAGGTTGGTGGACAACTGCTGTTTTAAAAGAGACAGGAAAGAGGATGGAGTTTTACCTAAGGAAGGATGCCACTTCATTTGAGGAAGAAGGATGTCCTAATATGGACACCATACATCTAGGCTGGTGTTCATGTCCACTACATGGGCACACCTCCGCAAGGATACAGAAGAATAAGAAAAGGAGGTTAATTAAGAAAGTTAGAGGAAACACATGTTGTCTAATATGTTGTCCGTAAATTCTCAAATCTACTTAAATCAATTTAGGCTTATACGGGTTGAAGATGTCAGGCATGCTACTTTACATGTTGTGGAATATACTAATTTTGCTGTTGCTTTTGAAAAAGCACTAGTTCAGAACAATCAAAAACTCAATCCAATCAAAATCAAGTTTACTGAATAGGAAGCTTTGATTTTATTATCCAATTGTTTCTACATCAATTATCTGTAATTGTGTTTCCAGTTTAAGACAGTGGGTCTGGAGCCTAATCTGGCAGCATTGCCACAAAACAGAAGCATGACCTGGATAGGGTGCCACTTCATCATAAAGCACAATCACACATACACTCACATACACTCACATTCACTCCCACCAGACCCATTTTGAGTAAACAATTAACTTTGGACATGTAAGGACAACTGTAGTGTCTGGAGGAAAGCCTAAACAGACATGGGAGAATGTACAATCTCCACACAGTTTAAACATAATCTCTTGGAGCTGGAAGGCTGCTGAAGTAACCAAAGAGCAATTGTGCCAGCCTTTGTCAATCCAACCATTCGTCCTCTTGTTAAATTTCCTTTCATTAAAAGGTTCAGAGAGAATTGAAATGCATTTCAGCAGCAGTGAGCACAACGAATGGCTAATCCTGAATGTAATGCATGCTCACCTTTTCTTATACTGGCTTTATTTAGAGTTGTTAATTAAACTTGAAAATTTGTATTTGTTGGCAATCACCCAAATGCATGGGATGCATATTTTTTAATGCAGTGGTTTTTAACCTGAGGTCAGTGGACCCCTAGGAGATCCATGGATGGGTTTCGGGGGGTCTGTGAGAGTCAGATAAAAATGAACATTTATATTCACTATACAGCCTGGTACAGTTGATTTAGAGTAGATGTAGTAGTAGTAGTTAGTGCTGGGAGGTATACCGGTTCATACCGAAAACCGTTTTTTATTTTTTTTTTATGATATGGATTTTTCTTATACCGCAATACCAGTTTAAATAACTTAAACAACGTTCGGAACGTGGTGCAGTGGAAAACTGTTTAAGGGGGGACCTTTTTCACTGCTACACTGCTAAACACGCATGCAATGGAGTACATGCAATAGTGGAGGTATTGAGCGATGAAAATGGACAGAGTACATTCAGAAACTGAAGCTGTATCAGATGATAAAGTTGAACGTGATGACACAGAAGAACTTTTGCAGAAAAAAGGAGTCGTGTCTGTTGTCTGGAGATACTTTGGTTTTAAAAGGTCGAATGTAGACCAAACAACTATTTACTGCAAATGCTGTTGAGCTAAAGCTTGTCACCGGAGGCGGCAACACGAGCAATTTGCTGCACCACCTTATCCACAAACATGTTTTGGTGTACCATGAATGTATGAAACTAAGACTGGCACCCTCCATGTCCTCAGGTAAAACTGAAAAAGCTAGAGGACACTGGAGTCAGATGCGTTTGCCAAAGGTACTGCTTACATCAAAAAAAGCAAACGGTGGATCGAGATAACCAACACCATTACAATCCATATAACTAATGTGTCAGTGGACAGAGATTGGTAACATTAACAGAAAGTGTAGTTGGTTTACAAAAAATGTACTATTTATTCCTTTTCTAAGACATGTTCAGTGCAATACAACTTTTGACAAGCACCTCTGGATATTTTACTAAATCTAAATGCCTCTTTGGATGGTTGACAATATGTTGTCAAATTTTTAGTTTAAGTTGTTTGCAAAATTTGTTCAATAAAAAGGTTCTATATTTTGACTGCAACTGTTATGCAGTATGATTCCTTCTCTTCATTACTGCCCCCCCTCCTTGAAAACTATCACTTTATGGGGTCAATGTTTTTTTGTACAATGTACAATTCTCATGACAGTGGAATAGGTTATTCTTAGCCAGTCTACTGCAGAAATTGCAGTGGAAAATGTGGTTAACATCCACGGGAAAAAAATACCATCGAATACCGTGAAACTGGTATCATTTTGAAAAATACCGTGATATAGAATTTTGGTCATACTGCCCAGCACTAGTAGTAGTAGTAGTAATGGTAGCAGAAAATGTAGTAGTAGTAGATCTGTTTTAACTTGCACAAGAGAATTGTGTTTCATAATTGCAATGAGTGGACAATACTTTTTGCATAAAAAGGAGTGTTTTTTTAGATTGTTTACTTTAAAGTTTAATAATACTTTGTGTATGTCACATACAGTATCTATGAAGCGCCCTGCCCAGGGAATTGTTCCTGCCTGGCGCCCTGTGTTGGCTGGGATTGGCTCCAGCAGACCCCTGTGACCCTGTGTTAGGATATAGCGGGTTGGATAATGACTGACTGACTGACATATCTATGAGACAATCAAATCTCGATAAATAAAGTACAATATATTCATTGTATGCAAAGTTGTGTTTATGTGAATATTTTGGGGGAAGGGGTTCCATAGCTTTCATCAGACTCTTAAAGGGGTCCATGACTCAAAAAAAGGTAAAAATCACTGTTTTAATGGCTTTGGATAATGGAATCTGTTAAATAAAAGATAATAGTCAACCTTACAACCATGTCTTTGGGATGTGAAAAGAAAGTAGAATACTCACAAAAGCTTATTCAGGCACAGAAAGAACATTTTGGAACTTCAAGCAGAAGAACCAGTCAAGAAGACATCTTGGGTCTCTGGAGCTGTGGGACAGTCATTTATAACCATTGTACCAACCCACTGCTCTTTGTAATTTGTTCAACCATTAAAATAAAAAAAAACTTTACTTTCTATAATATGGTTACTTTTAACTTCACACCACATTTTTGCTGAATAAAATTTGGAATAGCCTTTTCCTATTAACTTCTTTTAAATTTTTATAATTGAGGCAGTGTTGTTCCTGGAGCAGCAATTACCATAGTAAAATCAAAGTATCCCCTGCATACAAAACACTTAAGATACACAATATTCTTCTGTATGTACAGTAAAAAAATGTATAAAAGTGATAAATGTTTTCTTTGTGACAGTGTATTTATAGACCCTGTGTGTGAAAGCAGACTGGTATACCCAAGGAGGTCTACTAACCCGGTCAGATGTATACAACATGATTTTAAAATTTTCTGACACAATGAATTTCCTCCTTACTTTTTCAGAATGCTCTCTACTGATTGCAGTGGTTAAAAAAAAGAAAAGAAAAAAGCAAACATCTTGTAACAATTTGAACCCCACTTCCTCTCTGAGAAATCAGACTTGGAAAAGCAGTGAATTCCTACTGGAAGTTCAGAAAAAAAAGCACAACATTGGTAAGAATGAAAGGGAAAAAATTCTGTTCAAGCTTCTGGTGGTGGGTTGAAAACACCTGTATTTGGTCGGGCCCCAGTGGGGTTTATGATTTGCTCAATGTATTTATTTATGTTCTGCAGATGTCTTCCTCTCCTTATCCCTCCACTGAGCTTCAGTTGAAAGCACTTTAATAAAGAACCTGTTGACATTACCTCCTGCCTGGGTCTCAGCCTCTGGTGTATGTGTTGGTACCAGAGCCTGCCCTTTTATGCTATTTAGATGGGCTCTAATGACTCTGTTGTAAATAATACTTTACAAGATTTCAAGACTGCTTCCCTTGTTTTCCTTATAAAAGAAAATGAAACGAAAAATAAAATGCCTAAAATGTGTTTATTATCTTTCTGTCAGTGGATTAACAGCAGACATGTTTGAGACTAATGCATCTAGTGTATGGGAAAATACTGTTATTAACAGTGGGATACATATACTTTACCTAATAATTAAGAGTTTTCTTTACGTCTATGCCTAATATGTAATGTCACTGAATAACTGGATGATGTCTTTTCAAGTATTATGAGATATCAAGCAATAGTCTGTAGATTCATGAGGGTCCAAGAAAAAAGATGAAGATTGTGTTTCATTCACACAGCAGCCCTCCTGCTCTTGTAAAGTACTTATGTCAGCTAATGCTTCCCATGGCAGATTTATTAACACCTATTCAGAGAAGAAATGTTCACGAACAGGAATCGAGAAAATCTAATAAGCTGACTAATATAACTGGAATCGCTTTTTCTCAAAATCACACATCCACAGCAGGTAAAATAGCAAAACATCTGCTGAGCTTTTACTCATTACCACATTTTACTGACTCTGCATGGAGATGGCAGAGATTGGAATCTTACAAGCATACAGTAGCTCTAAAGAAAGAAAGAAAGAAAGAATTTTCAAACTATCCTATGTAAATGATAGATAGATAGATAGATAGATAGATAGATAGATAGATAGATAGATAGATAGATAGATAGATAGATAGATAGATAGATAGATAGATAGATACTTTATTAATCCCAAGGGGAAATTCACAAAATGCATTTTGCAGTACAGTATATACATGTACACAGTAGATATCATATCATATTATTTTATAATAATATATTACCTCACTGTGACTGCTCTTTTTATCTTTAAATGAGCCAAATGAGACTTTTCTTTCTTTTAAGTATTTCTGGTATGTATTTGACTGGACTTGTTGTTCTTTGTTATAATATTTATTTAATTATTGAGCTTCTGTAAAAAGCCAAAGTTACCCCACAGGACAAATAAAGTATTATATTATATTATATTATATTATATTATATTATATTATATTATATTATATTATATTATATTATATTATGAGCGGCACGGTGGTGCAGTGGTAATGCTGCTGCCTCGCAGTTAGCAGACCCGGGTTTGCTTCCCGGGTCCTCCCTGCGTGGAGTTTGCATGTTCTCCCCGTGTCCATGTGGGTTTCCTCCGGGGCGCTCCGGTTTCCTCCCACAGTCCAAAGACATGCAGGTTAGGTGGATTGGTGATTCTAAATTGGCCCTAGTGTGTGCTTGGTGTGTTTGTGTGTGTCCTGTGGTGGGTTAGATAGATAGATAGATAGATAGATAGATAGATAGATAGATAGATAGATAGATAGATAGATAGATAGATAGATAGATAGATAGATAGATAGATAGATAGATAGATAGATAGATAGATAGATAGATAGATTGGCACCCTGCCCAGGATTGGTTCCTGCCTTGTGCCCAGTGTTGGCTGGGATTGGCTCCAGCAGACCCCCGTGACCCTGTGTTTGGATTCAGCGGGTTGGAAAATGGATGGATGGATATATTATATTATACAGCAGTCAGCCACAACATTAAAACCATCTACCTAATACTGTATAGGTCCCTCTAATGCTACCAGAACAGCTCTGGCCTGTCAAGGCATGGACTCCACAAGACCTCTGAAGGAGTCCTGTGGTATCTGGTACCAAGATATTAGCAGCATATCCTTTACACCCTGTAAATTGTGAGGTGGGGCCTCCAAGAATCAACTTGTTTTTCTAGAAATCCAACAGATATCACTTGGTTTGGGATCTGGGGAATTTGGAGGCCAAATCAACACCTTGGTCCTGTTCCTCAACCCTTTCCTGTACAATTTTTGCAGTGTACATTGCGCATTATCCAGCTGAAAGAGGTTACTACAATTAGGGAATACTGTTGCCATAAATGGGTATACGTGGTCTGCAACAATCTTTTGGTAAGTGGTACTATCAAAGTAGCAGCCACATGACTGCCTTTGCCGGTTTGCCTTTTTCTCATAGTGCATCCTGCTGCCATCTCTTTTCCAGGTAAATACACATACATACATACATACATACACACATAATACACAAAACCAGCCATCCAAAAAATCTGCAAGAAAATGCAATTCATCCCACCAGGGCACTTTCTTCCTTTGCTCCATGATTTAGTTCTAATTGTAGGCTCTTATGGCAGTAGACTGGGATCAGCATGGTCATTCTGACTGGTCTTTGGCTACACAGCCCCATAAGCTGCTCTGGATTATGTGTTCTGATATCTTTCTCTCGTGGCCAGCATTAAGCTCTTCAGCAATTTGTGCTACAGTAGCTCTTCTGTTGGATCAGACCAGATGAGCTAGCCTGTCGCCAGTTTACCAGTTGTTCTTCCTTGACCCACTTTTGGTTGGTACTAATCACTTCAAACTTGGAACATCCTATAAGACTTGCTGTTTTAAGGATGTTCTGACCCAGTCAACAAGTCATCACAGATTGGCCATGTCAAAGTCGCTCAGATCCTTATGCTTGCCCATTTTTCCTGCTTCTAACACATCTCCTTCAAGAACTGACTGTTAACCTGTTGTCTAATATATCCCACTCCTTGACAGGTGCAATTGTAATGAGATAATCAATTTTATTCACTTCTCCTCTCAATGGTTTTAATGTTTTGGCTGATTGGTGTATGTTTTGGATAATGGCAGACAGGTTCTACATTTGCTCCATTGGTGGAGAATCACTCTTTCAGACAGAGAGCACTCAAATACTGCCCCTCATACTTAAGTAACTTATATTTGCCATTAACCCTTAAATTAGTAGTGAATGGAAATCCCTAAAGAAAGGCTACATTAAAACAGGGAGAATATGAAAACTCCAGGAATTTTCCAGGAATTAAATTCAATATAAGCAAATGAAAGAAATACAACATGCCATTAATGATGACATCTATTATCTTCTTCATATCCCATGGTTAAACACTGAAGGTACTTAAAGGTATTATACAGGAATGAGCTCATCTAGTGTAATAATAGTATCTGAAGTACATCTTAAACACATACATCAAAAGACAACATCCACAAGCCCTAAAGACTTTGCATAAGACTGAAACAGAAGTCATCAATTTTGATTGACTAAGGAAGAAACAATCTAAAGGCCTTTAAAACTGTAGGATGGCTAAAGTGTGGGTTTATGCTGCGCATTCATATTGAGAAGAGTCATAAATTAAATTCTGATAAATTGTGGCATATCATCAGAACCAGTGCAATTTTTTAAGATCTGATTTATTAATGGCTCGAAAGTTTTGGAAATACGTTTTGAAACAGAGATATAAAGTAGCGAATTAGTCTGAACATCAGGCTTATGCTGGTTTCAGATCTCTGCCATCACCCTGGTACCATGAGAAATGTAATGTAATAGATTATACTTGTAATAATTGTGTACCCAGCTGGGCTCATAAAAAATATGTATGCTTAATAAAAATTAATGCAATTAATTGGCAAAAAAGACCAATAATTTAATTCTGGATTCCATTAAAACCCTCTATAAATTATTGCAAGACATCAAATGTTTAAGATGCCAAGCACCACAAGGAAGATTAAAAAGAACTGAATAAAAAATGAGGCCTAGAAAACTTTGTGACAAGACAAATGCTGAAAGTTATAATGTAAAAATAATCATGTTAATTTAAGAAAAAAATGAGAATCAAAAAATACAATAAGGATAAATATACAGATAAATATAACCTGTCAGGTAGGAAACATCTTAACAAATGTTCACAGCTGTTTTTTAAACAGGTTTTCATCGTTCAATTTTTGTTTTAATTGACCTTTTACATATTAATTTGATTGATCACTGAGGCACCATTGTGATTAACCTAGTAGCCCTACATGATGGGAGCTAAACAGAATGTCTTGTAACTGAAACTTGTGAACAAAGAATTCTTATCCACAGAGCACTGGAAAACATTTGTAATGAAACATACCAACACAGGGTGCTACTTAGTATTCACACAGATAGAAAACTATCTAGAATTTTTAAAAACTAAGAAAAAAATACAAAAATAACTATTAGCCCAGACTTACAAAGACCTGATAACATACTAAACCTTCATTCATAATACAAATCTGCAACATTTTACAAACAAGAAAGGTGCATACTACAACAATGTTTGCAAAGGCAAGCAAATTAAAAGGAGCAGATAAAAGCTAAAAGCACAGAATACATAAAAATTCTGATTATCTTCTATGACAGAGATTTGGTCATGTCTGCTTTAAAGGTTGCTCTCAAAATCAAAAGACTAGTTGTCTTTATCATAACAAGAAAAGCTAACTTGATCCCTAAATGTACCATTAGAAAACAGAAGGGTGTTACCACTCCAGCAGCTAAATTATTGATTGCTTGAAATTTATTAATACTAGGCAGCCTTTCCATCAATGGTGATAGATACTCTATAAGAAAAAAGAAACCCCTGAATGATTTTATCAATATTGCTTTGCACCGTGGAATGGTAATGGGATATTTTGAATCTTTTCCAATGTGTTGAAGGGGCTTGGTAGTCTTTAAATATGCGGTATCATTTGAAAGATAATGCAATAATTCAAGAATCCCAGTGTTCTGTTATTCTAAATGAATGCAAGCTTGTGTTCAATATCTCTCCACTTAACAGAATGGAAATCACTTCCAAGGAGCAGAGCAGGTGGGCTATGTGTTGCTAGGTAACACAGTCATGGCTGGAGTCTAGAGTTCTTAATAAATGCCCTTTGACATATATCAAAAGGCTTCACTAAGTTTTGGGAGCGCTGTGCTACCGATTCATTACTGAGTTAATTAAAGGCTGTCTATCTTTATTATCTCAGCTTAGAAATGATCTTTAATGAATGTTATAAACTACAGTGCTGAAAGATCCCTCTTTGAAACTGCATATTTAGTGCCAAGTTTCTGAAACCCCCTTTATTTCACTGTTTATTCATGTCATTTTTAGCACTCCCTAAAGGGAAGACAGTATTGTAATTTCTTCATATCTAAGAAGTAATAAAATTATTCCAAATTTTAAGTCCCACTGTGTAAATTAGTTTTAGGAATATGTAATAGGCATAAGAAACAAAAGATTGGAACATGTCTGCCATGTACAGAAAAAGGCACTACTTATGGGTACTCTATAATTTAAGCAACTAAACTGAAGAAATTATTATAGTAAAATATTGTTGTGTGAGGCCGGCACCTATATGGATCTGAAAACGTTAGGATAATTGCTAGATTTACAAGAATATGAGTTTTTGACCAGGTTCTTTTTGTACTACTTTAGTAATTAATTGGCTTTACAAATATTACTTTGCTTAGTCGGTTCCATTAATATCTGTAATGCAGGCAAGTCTGGGTAAAAGATGGACACCTACATAAATGTATCAGAATTGTCAAAGTAGTTCTTTAGTTTTGTAAAGAATTATTTTTTCAGGATTCTTGAAAATCTACCCTCACTAATACCATACCACTACAAGAATGTAACTACAAAAGATCTTGACATTTTAATTTATTCTGAACCCTCTTCACTACTTCTCCTTTACAGGCAAGCCAGTAAGGCATATATCATATAGACAGTCCTGTGGCTGAGGACCATGTGGAGGTATACTATGAGTGTTCATTTCAAAAGCTCCTGAATGTTCAGCAACTGAAAGAGCTGAAAGAAATTTCTTCTTGAAAATCTGTTTCCTTTAATGCCAATCTATATATAAAAAAAAAAAAAACATTTTTAGGTATCACCTCTTCACTACTACCTAAACTCTCAACACCAAATATTTCTACTTTGTGTAAATTATGGCTTTAAATGTAACTGTTAAAACTGTGACTGTCAAGCTTCTGAATGGGAAATTGCAGTGAGCAGAAAGAAGATCAACTCAAAAGACCTAATTTGAAATTCATGCACCAGGAAACGAAGGTAACTAAAAAGAACAAGGGAGAGAATAGTAAAAAAAAAAGTCAAGGATCTAAGAAGAAAAAGTTACCTTGCTGCTAACTTAAACAGATACACAGTTACACGTCAAATACCCAGCAGCCACATGGTACCAGCCAGATATCATTGCTAGGAAAAAATACCTGTGGTTATACAGTATAAGGATAAGTGTTGTGATGTGTGTGACACTTTAGTTTTGGTACTCCAAAAATGCATCTATTACTCCTTTACTCTTATGTATCAAAACCTTAACAAAGGCTTCTTTTGGTCTTCATAACACATATAAAACATCAGTAAATGTTTAGCACATTGACACGAATTGTATACTAGATATGTAATTTCAGGAGAAATACATCTCAATTAAGCCACCTCAAACCACTCCAAAATTAAGTTTTGTGAGAAGGTCACATTGCAGAGATGAATAAACACTTTACTTATGCTTTGTAAGTGTTAAGAAGACCCAAAGAAGTGTATGTGAAGGTCTTGTTACATAATAGTAAATGAGTAATAGATTCAGTTTTACAGTACCTACACTAAGGTGTTGCCTTGTCATGAAATTAACTATGCAAAATTGAATTCTGTCTGCTCCATTCCCCTAAATAATGACAGAAATGTTTCCTAGGAAAGACCCAATGGGTCCGAGAGTTGTACAAGAGGAATTCGTCTTTCTTCTTTCCCAGAAAGAATAATGTAATCACCATTGGTCCCCATCTCAGCTCTGACCACCATATACAGTATAAACATTTTTTACTGGGAGGTCTTAATAGTGGCCTCAAACCATGCTGGCATCAGTGATTTGACAAGGATGCCTGCTGCTGTCTCACTTTACTATTGGGCCCAATGACATATAGTATTAAAAAAAAACATATATTTTTATACTGTAGATATGGTACATAAGCAAATTGGAGATAAAAACTAAGAAAGTTTAGAAAATGTCTTTCCCAGTAATATCTAAAAGAACCCATTTTTTATATTCTGTATAATTAATACTTATATTTGCTATTAAATGCACGCTATTCCTGATACATCAGGTTAGTGCATTCTCAAGAGATCGTTGATGAACAGGATAAGTACAAATACAAATTCTTCCATTTTCTTACACAGCATTAACTCATCAGGTATGAAGTTTGTTGCCTTTTTAACATGAAAGATAATCTGAAGCCTTTTCCTTTACGACTAGTGAAGTTCACCTGGTTGCACATACAGTTGCAGAGAGAGAGTTACCATGTCACTAGTTTCTCAAACATGCTCCAGACATGCTCATTCCTGGGGTTTTCATTTTGTCCAATGTAAAGTCAAATTCTGTCAGTACTAATTTAAACTCTTCATCAGTTATGTCAAAATTAGAGTTTCCTGGGATGTATTGATGAAGTCCAAATTGCAGTGTGCAGAAACTTTCCCACCTGTTCCTTACAATCAACAGTTTGGTGTCACTGTATCAATCTAAGCATTTAGGTCAGTTTACTGAAGAAGGAACAAGAATAGAACATCATGTGTACACTTTCACATAAATGCATGGCACATATTTATATAAAAATCTTTGTCCCTTTAAAAATTGAATGCAAATTTTCACAATACATCAGATCATTATAATCCCATTGCTTTTCTGCTCTTAATTAATTGATTTATTACCTGTCTTGCCTTGAACCCAGCCACAGGGGATGCGCAAACCAGTGTGTGTTGGTTTGGACATGTGCAGAGGAGAGATGCTGGGTATATTGGGAAAAGGACGTTAACGATGGAGCTGCCAGGAAAGAAGAAAAGAGGAAGGCCTAAGAGAAGGTTTATGGATGTGATGACAGAAGACGTGCAGGTGGTGGGTGTAACAGAGCAAGATGCAGAAGACAGGAAGATATGGAAGAAGATGATCTGCTGTGGCAACCCCTAACGGGAGCAGCTGAAAGAAGGAGAAGATTACCTGTCTTCCCTTGGACCACTACTGACACGTGTTTCAGTTTTCTTAATGTGTTAGGGTTCAACCTGCAACACATTCTGCAAAGCACTTCATTTAGGAGTGTCAATGCATCTAGAACGTACTATAGTGTTTTCACTCTGAGAATTGCTGTCTGGTGGAATTTTGGCATGGAGGTGATACACTCAGAACACCTCTGCCACTTTCTTCATTTACTTTGCACCCAACAGGATGACAATAATTTATGTTTTCTGCTGTTAAATATTTTTCCATCAACAACTGTGCACTATTCTGAACCCCTACCTGGGGCAAGTGCACTGGGTATTTTTCTTTTAATTGTGAAAAAAAAAAGATCAGGAGTTGCAGGGATTAAAGGGATGCAGCTAGAAATCAAGTCTAAGACACAGGTAGGTAAAACATTCCAAAACTTACACACACTGAAGCAGGACAGTCAAAAACCGAGTTCCATCACATACACACAGAGCAAAATACCAATTTTTTTTGCTTTTTGAAAATGTTAGTTTCCATGTGTGAATCTCGTGATCATTGGTCCCAAATAAAAAGTGAGGCTTTGTCACTGAACTCAACCTAATGCCAGTGCAAATCAAGATCCACAGCAATCCCACACAGTCAGAGGTGAAAAGTGCATGAAGTCAGGATTGACATCTTTGTCATCATTGACCAAAAGTCTGGGGCATTATTAGTGATCCATTGAGCTCATGGAAAACCAAACTCCATTGTTTCTCCAGACATGTTGCTCCTCTGAGCCTGCCACATCATTCAAACCTAAAGTAAGGTCCTCCCTGCAACTGTCGGGCCAAGCAAAATGCCAATGTCACGTCCATTTAACCAACATATACCATGCTAAATTAGACTCTCTATCCAGACTCACAAAAACTAACAATCCAAGTCACATCAGTAATACATTGTACATATGACTGTCAAATGGCTCTTCAAATATTTTTATGTGCCATAGCAGAAATGCTAATCTCAAAAAATCACAATGATTAATTAGTATACATGTATTGGATTTGCCAGTTCCTGGCCAGTATACCTATTTATGGATATGTGCAGATATTTAGCCCTCTGCATATCACAACCATAACTGGTGGTTGTGAGCACAGGGACAAACAAACCTATTTTTCCTGGTCCCTCTTGCCTTGTTTTGTACAAATTTGACCACTGTATCTGAGTACAGCTATCGGTTTTGTCATAAAGTGCTTATTACCCTCATATTTTATGTCTTATTGACTACTTGTGCTTAGATGCAATGTTAGATTGCTAATAATTTATCAGGAGGTTTGTCAAAGCACTTACTTTACTTACAGTAGACAGCTATGTGGTAATCATAAAAGAATAAGAAGATTACAAGGGTGGCTCTGTGTCACAGTGGTTTGCGTTGCCTCCTCATAGATCAAGTACTGTATCAGAATCCAGTGCCAGGTTGTTGTCTTTGTGTTGTATGTGTGGAGTTTGTACATTTTCCCAGGTTCTCTGGTTTCCTTACACATTATAAAGGTTTTTGTATAATGTTGATCGGCAAAATCAAATTGGGACTGTTTGGTGTGTGTGAATATAGATCAGTGGTATGTACAGGGTTGATTCCACAACTTTTTCTGAAGTTGCTAGGATTCACTGCGGCCTCTGTGACCCTAAAATACATTGAGTGGGTTGGAAAATATCATGTATACTAATATACATTTACTAGGCATTAGCTATGTATTGTGAATTTCCCCTTGGGATTAATAAAGTATCTATCTATCTATCTATCTATCTATCTATCTATCTATCTATCTATCTATCTATCTATCTATCTATCTATCTATCTATCTATCTATTTTTTAATCTGTCATTAAATGTTATTCATAAATCATCTAATGAATTATTTATTGTCTGTTTGTAATATGTGAACTTATTTCAAATCTTTTGAAAAAAACTGGTAATCTAAGATTATCAAGGAAGCAATAAAGAGTTTTACTTGGCAAATGATCCTGAAAACAGGTGCATAAAAAATTTATGTTATTTGTCATGAGATAAAGAAAAAGGGAAGCCACAAAATGGAGACCAAACTTGAAATACCACAGCTGATATCCCTTGTCTGCATTATTTACAAGAATTACTTCTCAGAGTGCATTCAACTGCTTGTCTAAACAACCTTATGAAGAAGTGAAAATCATTAAACTAAATGAAACCTGTAAGGGGCAACTTTCATATAACAATAAAAAAACTTCAATGGAAATACACACATACACACTGTATACAGATTAAGGCAGAGCTCAGGACAAGGATTTAATGGAGCCATGTTAAGGTTTATGTGTTGTCTATTAATTTGCTTCTGTTAACAGCTAAGCCTTCCCATGAATGATGCCAACCTGTGATTATCCCCAGTCACATGTCCTATCCTACTCCCAAGGAACAGGCTCACCTAACTCTAAATGGATCTATCTTTAAATATGCCCTATTGACTCATTCTTACTAATAGGCCCTGAGTCATCTTTTCTTTATAAGATATAAACAATGGGTCTATTTCATTGCACTAGTGTTGTACATGTTTAAAATGCTGGGACAAACATAACAATTTAGAGGTGTCCAGCACATAGCCTCTTGACATGTTTAATTACATGTAATAGAGTGCTTAGTATTCACCTTTATCTTAAACTTTGCTGCAAGTATAGCAGCTTGGTTATGGACAGTGAATCCCTGTCAAACTAAACTTCCCTATGCTATCTCAGCAGCATAAAACTTTAACCCGAACTGTTATTGTGCCAAATCCATGGCTTACCTTATTCCTTCACAAAGCTTGTTCCAAATACCATAAAGTTTCACTGTGGATGGTTCTTGGTACTATTCAAAGGACTCTGGAAGTTAGGTATCTGGTCATTTCCACTACCACAACAACCTTTAGGAAAACCATTCCCGTGCTAAGTCTTATCTAGTAATGTCAGATGTCATCTGCTTCTGCCAGGGGCTTTACCATCTGTGATACAGTTCAGCTTAGTTTCTTTGGGGCTGTGGAATAAGGTTTGCTGTCATCTGCAGCCAGCAAAGACCATATCAGGTCAATGATGATGTTACATGTTTTTATGATCATTTGCTTTTGGCAGGTCCCCCAGCCTGTGACAGATGCCCCTGCTGCAGGTTTCAATTATCTGCTTCAGCTGACACCCTCTGTTTCCAGATGAGATGGTTTCACAACACTACCTAGGCTCTCAGAAGTCAATGGTCACTTTACAGCTGCTAAAATCAGTTTCCTTGACCGTACTGGCAGCATCAGGGACCAGCATGATATAATTTCCTCGCTTTGCCATTCAGGGGCAAACTGCTAGCTGCTGTATGCTCCTCTTTTTCTCTGATGGGTACACCATTTTTTTCAATGCCAGCTGAAGGAGCTCCAAAGATGAGTACAGTTTCATACTGGGGTCTCCTTGACCATCACTTTGCTTGAATAATGCTCTATCTAGCCCTCCAGGTATAAAATCCCTGTATTCACTAAACTCTTGTGTTCCTGTGTCACTTTAAGCTTTCTTATTGTTGGGCTTTTGCCACAGTATATAAGAACCAACCCCTCCAGTTTGACTCCCTTGGTACTTTTGTGAAACACCATCTCCAACACTGTATAAACCACTTTTACCACACCAATTACTAGGACCAACAAACTACAGCTTGAATTTCTGGCCAAATTATCAAGGGAAAAAATCCCTATTCTTAACTTGTTTTAATACTCTTTCATGAATCTGAGAATTTCCAGATACTATTTCCATGGCAGAAAACTGTCAGATAGTAGGATGCTTAGAAAGGGTATTAGTTTCATTGAGCTCTTCATCAGCTAAGGCCGTGATGCTGCCAGTGCTCTAGTAGCAGAATGCGATTCTCAAGGCATTCTATACATTTGGTAAAACCCAAGTGTAACTGTGCTCGATCCAAGAATCCAAGCACAATTATTGGTTAAAAAAATCATCCTCTAACTTTCTCACTGCTCTCTTAGTCAAGGCTATGTGAAAGTAACGTTAGTGAAGCCAACATACAAATGCTTCTTGTCAAGCACCTTCTTCCTTGTTTGGTGTAATTATTTTGTATTCTATTTGCATACATTATCACTGAATAAGATCTACTTCACATTCCAATTTGTACTGTATAATGTAATATCAAGCAGTTTGCTTTACCATAGTAGATAGATAGATAGATAGATAGATAGATAGATAGATAGATAGATAGATAGATAGATAGATAGATAGATAGATAGATAGATAGATAGATAGATAGATAGATAGATAGATAGATAGATAGATAGATAGATAGATAGATAGATAGATCTCACAATTAAAAGAATGCAAACATATCTTCCTCTTCAAAGGAGTGAGCGTCAGGAGCAGAGAATGTCTGGGAGTTAGAGAGACAGAGAGAGAAGCAAACAATCCAAAAACCGATAGGTGCTGTTCAGGCTTTTAAGTATGCGAAGTACCGCGCAGGAAGCATATCGATAGACAGAGCAGCCGCAAGTAAGCCCAGCAAGTAAGGGAGCAATGTGAAGGTAGTCTTTCAGCGTTTTATAGAGGAGCGTCCGTATCCTCTAGGGGTGCGATCAGACCCCCTGCTCACGATAGATAGATAGATAGATAGATAGATAGATAGATAGATAGATAGATAGATAGATAGATAGATAGATAGATAGATAGATAGATAGATAGATAGATAGATAGATAGATAGATAGATAGATAGATAGATAGATAGATAGATAGATAGATAGATAGATAGATAGATAGATAGTGGGGAAATGACATCTACGTAGAGAATTTCAGTATCAGGACATGTATAAAATAAAATGGATGTTCATCTTAAATGGGATCATACAACATCTGACAATGTCTTACTGTCTTACAATGATGTGATTTATTTACAATTATCCAATGCAAGAACATGTTTTAAAGTTTGTTGGTAGAAATTAATTATGGAAGAATCTGAGTGAGAGGAAGGGAAGTAAAGTACCATAGGATACCTCAAGCAGCACAATTTTACAGATGTTTCTGTCTTCCTAGTAGTTTTGTTAAGTTCCACAGCAAATTCTAAAAGCGAGCCTGGACATACTTTGTATAGTCAGCTCATATTAGACTCATTCAGCTTTGCTCTCTTATGTGTACCACTTCCTCTGCTCCATCTTCTCTCTCCCTTGTTTACTTCTTTATTACTGTACTCATATTCCTCACAATTATTTAATATGCAATAAGTGTACTGAAAGCTTTAAATGCAATGAAGTTTAATATAGCAGAAATATTTTATATTTAATTGGGCAAAGCATATAAAAAAAGATAAGTTCTTAAGCTCACGCTGGGATTCGTTACAATTAAGTCTGCAGCAGTCATCCACAGAATAATGTACCAGAAAAAATGTATAAACATCGGGGGAGATTTTTGAATAATGGATTAATACCAATAAATTGCCTGAACTCTTCTCCTTCTACTGCTTAGGTTTCAAAATTTTGATGGTTCGGAATTAAAGAGGCACAGTGAAAGTAAGCATGTGAAGTTATTTTTAAAAAGTTAAGTGTATTGTTGAAATATCCTTATCTATGAAGGTTAGAGATAGTATTATTATAACTACCAACCAAAAATTTTCATGTTTAATGAAAAAATGTTTTTCCTGTAGGTCAATGCGCAAATCAGAGAGTTACAGTATGAATGAAATTGTGAAATCAGCATGAAATGAAATTAAGTTAAATTAAACAATAAGTGCTATTTAAATGAGAATATGCAGTGATATTCACATCAAAAGCTACATGGCCATAGTGTTGAAGGAACAGTGATGTATTATAAAATTGGAGGACTCGGCTTAAATAATAAATGTGTTATACTGCAGTTGAATTTCTAAAAATATGAAGTAAGTTTTCAAAATTTTTATAAACTTTCCCCAATAGCCATATGCACTGATTTAATCAGTACATTTTGACATTAAAACTGGGAGCCTCATTTATAAAACTTTGTATGGATTCAAATATGAAAATATGTGCATGCCAAAAAACAAGCAAATGCATACTTTAAAAAATAAATTCAGATTTATAAGACCTGACATTTTTACTCAATTAACCCTTTATAAACCACAATCACCTTGCAAATATGCATATGTGAACTCGCCTTGAATGCTGCCCTGAAACATCCATTTATGGAGCATGCTAATCAATCTCATACATATGCAGTCACAATGCTGCCAAACTTCATTGGCTGATGGAGAAGCCCCCCCAAACACCCCCCCCCCCCCCCAAGGTGTGTGAAGACCCTGCCAACCGATTAACTGGCAGTTCTCCGCAACTTAGCACACAAGGTCATATGCAGCATTATAGCACCTCTCCTTTGCATTCTGGGGGTTGGGGAGAGGCATAAAGTGACAGCTTCTGAACAGATATTCACTATGACATGGCACATGTGATGATATGATTGCTGTTTCAATGAACATTACAGGCCATATGAAACACTGAGGGTTCAGTTAGTTACCTTACCAACAAATCATCCACCACGTACTACACCAGGGGTGGGCAAAGTCATTCCTGGAGGGCTGTAGTGGCTGCGGGTTTTTGCTCCAACCCAGTTGCTTAATTAGAAAACAATCCTTGCCAATAATTACATTTCATGGCTTATTAGTGCTATAACTCTGCTATGTCAAGTCATTCTCATATCCTTGATTTTGTTTCCATTCTAAGGATATCATCCAAATACTTTGAAGTGTAAACAGATGGGTAATTCTCAGTCCTTCACTTTTTTCTCTTCTCTTTCCTTCCAAGTATTTAATTAAACCAAATAGTGCACGATAAATACACACAGGTGTAAAGGGTAACAAGCAAAATGGATAACTGCTGGTTTCTTTTGTCATTTGCATCTTATTGCTAATAAGGAGCAATTAAAAACTGAGAATGCAGCTGTTTAAGACTTAAATAAGCAATAAGGGTTCAAAATCTTAATGAGGGAGACAACTAAAATGAAGCAGAAGTGTTTCTAGAGCAATAAGTGCTTCTTATTAAGCAATTGGGTTAGAACAAAAACCTGCAGCCACTGCGGCCCTCCAGGAATGACTTTGCCCACCCCTGTACTACACCATAACATCTGTCAAAGCAACTGTGCCTCAACATGCCAGGCCACGGAAAGGCGATGTTTGCCAGTGACATCTTGAATGATTTTGGCATTAATGGAATGTAACTGCTTACTGTTAACAAAAACATTTTCATTTTCACTAGGTGCCTTATTGCAATATGAGTGCAGTAAAGTGGTCCAACTACATTAGGAGAATTGGACACTGCTGCAAATTGCCTTTTTTTATTAGCAAAAACATGTTATGTTTTATGTACGGTATATACACCCACACTATAAGAAAGCTGGATGTAATGCCTTGCCAGTCGGTTAATGGCTTCCAGCACAGCAGGTATGACTGAGAAAAACTTAGCTGAGATATTCCTGTCTCATCTGCCAGAGGTAGCCAATATAAAAAAAAGCAGAAAAAACAAAAACGTTCTTCAGTGCAAATATGTAGCATTGGCCCTGTTAAAAGGGAACTAAAATAGTCTTTGCATCATATTCATCATTTTTGAGGTGTTATATGTGTTTCACGTCAACATGCACTATAATAAGAGCTTGGTGATTTGAACTATTACACGTGTGTAATAGTTTTGCTGGTTTGCCTGCATTTCCCTACTTGATCAAGGGAGTTGTAATTTCACCGTTTCTGTGAAATGTTGCGTATACATGGGTCAGAGTTTCTCCATCATGTTTTCTTTTGTAAACCCTGACGTCTGCGTAGGAAGTTGTGTACACAAATTTTGAGCCTCTTTTTATGTGTACACAACCTTTGTAAATGTTTTTGTGTTTCTGTCATACTAAAATTGAAATTCTTTTTTTTTCCCAAAAAGCCCCCTTCTGTAAAAACTCACAAAGTGATGTTTTTACTTCTTAACTCTACTATCAGAAGCAATTAAGCTTCATTCTATATATCATTCAAGGCACTCTATAAAATGTGTGTATGAATTTGCCCAGTTTATCAATTAGAAGCATGTTCAATTCTGGTCTGTATCTTAAAGCTATTTCTGCTGAAAAGAGTCTGCTTTGACATTTACCTTTCTTCATTTCGAAAATTTTTATAATTTTCTGTAACTAAACCAAAGCTTTTGGGGGTCTCACACCACAGGTAAGGTAATGTAGCCTATGACACCTCCGCTGTGTGCAGTACCCAAACAACACTAGCTTATTAAATTCATTGTAACTAGTGTTAATCTTTTACAGGGTATAACAATAAGAAGTAAAAATAAAATAGCATAAACAATCAAACTGACATTTATTATATGAATTTCCACATACTGGGTTTAGTTATATTAATCTAGTGACTGTCTGGGCCCCTGCCAACAAACACTTGAGCATGGAATAACCCCAAAATAGTATGTAATGCAGTGGGTTCAATTAGCACTAATTATGAAACCTTCAAAAGGTGAAATGTAACTGAAACAGAAATGGAAAGAAAGACCTTTCAACCAGTAGTCTTGAATACTAAGACTTGTATTGATTAAAATCATTTAGATCTACAGACATTTGCTTTGCAGCAGTAAAATGGGATTCTCAAGATCCTTATTCACTGTAGAACACCCACAAATACCACCCACAACAAGGCTCTGACCCCATGCAAATGAAGACCAGCTTTTTTGGAGTGAAAGAAACAGCGAAAGGAAGCTGCACCTACCCCTCTGGAATAGGATACAGATCCTGGCAGCCATCAGTCCAAATTCCAAAAACATTAAGTACACATGTGTCAAACAGCATAAACGTGCATATTGATTTATTATTTCGTGGGAGTCATTTGAAATAATAAGGTGAAAGTATAACAGTATAATGTACAGAAGACATTGCTAAAATGCTTCACCCATCTGAACAACTTAATAACCTTTTTGGTAATAAATACTTGTAAAATGTTTCTGATTGGCACTGCTTGATTTAGTGTTTCTTGATAAATGTAATAGTGAGCCTTTTCAATGCACTTCCATGGCAGAAAAATATGAGGAACACCCATTTTTGGCAACTGCATTTTCAAATCTTTGAAAAATTTAGAGGAGAAATGATTCCTTTTAATTAGAATATCTGCCACATTAATCTCAGCACAGGCCTCACATGGAAAAAGTAAACTGAAAAACACTTCTGTGATGAAACTTTTCATTCCTACTTAACATTTTCCCACCTACCTTATGCTAAAAAAGCTAAGTGTGAAATAATTTAAAATGATTAACACAGATCCAATGCCTTCATCACTGTTTACTCTGAAGGGGCTTAAGCAAAAGTAAACCTCCTGTCTTCTGGCTGGTTATTATCTCTAAGCAACCAAACACTGTGATTGTTACTGGGCGGGACTTAGTTACATGAAGTTAATGATAGTTGATTTTCTTCTCCTGTCTTACAGGATGGCTAATGTTTTACAGTCTTGTCAGCTTTTTTGTTTTATTTGGTTTCTGTATTTGCAGTCCTCTGTAGTACATTCACATGCACTTCAGGTTATCCACCTGAAGCTAAGCAAGTTCGGGCCCAGCCAGTACTTGGATGGGAGATCATGTAGGAAAAAGCCTGTGTTGCTGCTGGAAGAGGTGTCAGAGAGGCCAACAGGGGACACATACCCTGTGGTCTGAATGTGGATCCCAGTGCAGAGATGAGGACAACGTGCTGTACAAATGATGCCAACCTTTAGATGAGATGCAAAACCGAGGTCCTGACTCTCTGTGGTCATAAAAGATCACCTGGCATCATTGGAAAAGAGCAGAGTGTATTCCAATATCCAGGCTAAATTACCCTCTATGACCTAGTGAGAAGTCAAGCAAAATTATACATTTTATTGGCTAACTAAAAAGAATACAATATGCAAGCTTTCAAGGCAACTCAGGCCCCTTCTTCAGGCAAGATGTCCTCTATGACTTAATCATTGTGGTCCTCTAATCATACCTTGTCTCTAATTGGCTATCTCTCTCACCACTTCTCCACCTAATAGCTAATGTGTGGTGAGCATACTGGTGCAAAGATGGCTGCCGTCACATCATCAAGGTGGGTGCTACACATTAGTGGTGGTTGAAGTAACTCCCCACTCACTATGAAAAGTGGTTGGAGTAGTGTGAAAAGTGCTTTATAAATGTAAATTATTATTATTATTATTATTATTATTATTATTATTTGTTACTAGCCAACCCACGCCACATAATTATGTATTGGTGGGTGAACACTTCCTGAAAGACACAGTTGTCCAAATGGGGTTGGTTTTGAGGATACGACTGTAGGTGAATGAAAAGATGGAACTCTGGAGTGGGTAACATACAATACAGCATTTTACATGCTGCATACAGCGATTCACATCGAAGCATACACACTGCTAAGACCATGGGATACCCCTCGCAAATTGTTTTACACGCTGCATACAGCGATTCACATCCGCGACAAACATGATTCTTCTTAGATGGTCCTGTCGCATCCACCCTTGCTCTCGAAGCATACACACTGCCTGGTCATGTGCCCGCTCGCAAGAGCAACTAACAGAGACCCGCCCACCAACTGTAAGACCATGGGATACCCCTCACAAACTGTTTTACACGCTGCATACAGCAATTCACATCCACGACAAATAATCTGTTTTACACGCTGCATACAGCGATTCACATCCGCGACATACATGCTTCTTCTTATGGAGTGGGTTTGAGGATACGACTGTAAGAGAACTCTGGAGAGAGCAACATACAATTGTCCGTGACTGAAAACTGGAGGACCGCCACTGCACCCCCATCTTCCAGAGCGAGGGACGGGGCTGGACGGCGGTCGCGCGCGGAGGGCAGAACGGGGTGTGAGAGGAAGGACGCCCAGTGAGGGCGATGTATTGATGGGTGAACAGTCATCTCTTAGGCATCGTTCAGTACGCACTGCCTGCTCATGTGCCCGCCCCCAACTCCTCACCTGAATTGCTTTCGTCTGTGTACAGTCCACATGCACTTGTGAGTAACGTTGACTATTCATTTTCCAAACACCGCCTCAGTCAGTTTCGCATCTGCTACAGTCCACATGCACCTCTGAGCCAAGTTGACTTTTCATTGTTCTTTTTGTCCGGGCCGGGTGAGGTTTCCCGTGTTGAGTCTAATTAAGCCAAAGGCTCCACACCTGGTGGTGCCCTTCCGTCAATTCCTTTAAGTTTCAGCTTTGCAACCATGCTCCACCCGGAACCCAAAGACTTTGGTTGCCCGGCGGATCATGGGAATAACGCCGCCGGATCGCCAGTCGGCATCGTTTATGGTCGGAACTACGACGGTATGTGATCGTCTTCGAAACCTCTGACTTTCGTTCTTGATTAATGAAAACATTCTTGGCAAATGCTTTCGCTCTCGTACAAATTGTTGGTGGGCGGGGCTCTGACGTGCGTGTGCCATGGTCGGCTGCTTAGTGAATTGTTGGTGGGCGGGGCTCTGTGAGTTGGCGTGCGTGGATCCGTCGTGTGTATCACATGGTCGGCTTCCGTGCTGCCTCTTGCGTGCCCTGGTCAACAAACAAACTGTTTTACATGCTGTATACAGCGATTCACATCCGTGACAAACATGCCGGCTGCCCGGCGGGTCATGGGAATAACGCCGCCAGATCGCCAGTTGGCATCGTTTATGGTTGGAATTACAACGGTATGTGATCGTCTTCGAACCTCCGACTTTCGTTCTTGATTAATGAAAACATTCTTGCCAAATGCTTTCGCCGTCACGCGAATTGTTGGTGGACGGGGCTCTGTCGTGTGTGTGCCATGGAGACGAAAGCGACTTACGCGGTGTTTGTTGCCTAGAGAGCGAGGGTGGATGCGGGCCGGGGAATAAGGAGTATGGTGTGAAATTGTGTAGACAAACGTTTTCCGTGTTCCTGCAGGACCATCTAAGAAGAAGCATGTTTGTCACGGATGCGAATCGCTGTATGTAGCGTGTAAAACAGTTTGCGATGGTGGACGCGGTCATGCGTCGTAACCGAAAAGTCAACGTGGCTCAGAGGTGCATGTGGACTGTAGCAGAGACGAAGCGCGAATGACACCGTGTTTTGTGAGTTGTCGCATCCGAGTTGGTGGCCGTGGCTGTGTGAGTTGTCGGACACTGTGTTTTGTGAGTTGCCGCGTCCGAGTTGGTGGGCATGGCTCTGAGTTGTCGTCCTATCCCATTTGGTGGGCGTGGCTCTGTCTTACGTGCTCCATTGGTGTCTTGCTCGCTGGTGGCTTAGTGAATTATATATATAGATATTGGGTAATAACACAGCTGTAGTTTCATAATATCTAAAATGAGTATAACACTAATGTATGATCTTATTCTTTTCAAAACATATACATCACTGTGCCTCATTTTAACCCTTTTTTTCTCAGTACCTTTAAGACATAAACTCAGTTACTTTTCAAAAATATCATATTCAGACCTCAAGACATGACCTCACAATTGCACCTGGGTTGCATAGTTGCTGTCTCCTTTTAAATGTGTTAAATGAACTACTCATTGAACTAGAAAGCATGTCACACACTTTACTCTGAAAAGTCATTAGTTAACATAAAGTGAAATTTAGAAAAATTAATGTTTTTACACGTTTTTTATTTTGCTTCATTGTAACTTACTTTCCTATTAAAGTTCTGAGGTTATTTATTTCTATTTTTTTAAACAGCAACCACATAACGCTGAAGTGCAAATAAAAGGCCATCTAACAATTATCCATCTAAGTCAGTACCATTTAAAGCTGCGAGTCATGATTCACAGAGGCACTGTTTAATAAGACATGTAGAGAGAGAGAGAGAGATAAAAAGTTAAGAAGCATCCACAGGATACTTCCTGATTATCCACACTAGTTACAACGTCTGATATATCGGAATGAAAGCAGACTAAAAACATCTAATGAAATTAGATCATCCATTTACAGCAAAACAACAGTAATCTAAGGAATAAAGCAGCTGGAATGAAAACACGTCACTATTGTGTGCTCTAAAGTCATGGCTGCATGCAACATAGATATAAGTCTGATTCAACAGTAATCTCATGCCACACAAAGTTACTGTAGGTTCACCAGTACTGGAGATTAATCAATAGTAGCAGAAGATCTTATAAGGTCTTAATATGATTACTTTAAAAAACGATTGCCTACCGTCTATTAACATGATCCGTTTAGACCTTTGCATGGACTATAGACCATGCCAAAGTGAATAACCAATTTGTCACTCTCTTGATGAAGTAAAATGGACATTTCCAGAGTTCATGAACTAAGTAACTAAAACTTATTCTTAGGGTACTTTCTCACTTTTAAAAATCTAGCACTAGGCTAGAATGGTGGGGAAGGCAGGGTCATCATAACATATGGACACACTGGGAAGTTGCAGAGGGGCCCCACGATCATAGGGGCCCCATTCTAATCTATGTATGTCGTGACTTGCTGAGTGGTTGTGTAGGCAGGGGCCCAAGTGCACTGCTTTGCCCGGGGGCCTATAATGCAGTTAAAATGGCCCTTTGGTGGCTTAGTCTCCATAGCAGGTAGTAATTGTTAGACTTTGATGACTGGGGGGTTCAGGAGTTCACTCAAACAGTATTACTAGACAACAAAAATTTCCCACATGTTGTCTGGAGTGTGCGTCCCTTCAGTTACATAATTGCCACCCCTCTGTGTACATAACATAGACTTCACGGTGAGAGCACCTCTTTAATTTCTTAAATTGCGCCCATAATGATTGACCAGCTCAGGATGTAATCACCATTTCAAATTTTTGGTGCTGGCACCCCTTGCTGCCCTAAAAAAAACCTAAACCTGTAACTTTTAATATTAACCATAATTACATTACTTTGTAAGTTAGATTTTAAATTCTGAATGCATTTGAAATCTTGAGGTCTGTCTACATTGAAAAGTATAAATAGATACAAGGGTAATCGTAAATGAGCCAGGGAAAAGTAAAGGTAAACCAGGGCATGTATTAACAAATTTATCACAAGCTAACTGTTATCAGGGAACTTTAAACTGCAACACTGACTACGGTGGATGTGAACCAATACATCGGACAGCATTGAGTTTTCTTTTGTTATTTCTGATAAGGGTTTAGATTATTGATGTGCTTCCACTACATAAAACTAAAATCATACTACACTGTTGTTTCCCTTTTTCATTTACGAATTGTGTACAAAAGAAGATTTCAGAGAAACTTACATTTATTTTTTTTATTTATTTTTATGAAGCACACTTCCCATTGATCCTTCACCAGGCACAATTGGGATGGATTCTGGCCCCTGTGATCTTGTACTGGATTAGTCCAGAGCATTTTAAAAATCAACAAATATAACTGAGTTAAGATACAAAATATCCATAAAGTTCTTGTGAAGTTCTAATTTTTAATAACTTTTTATGTAAGATACACTGCGGTGGGTTGGCACCCTGCCCGGGATTGGTTCCTGCCTTGTGCCCTGTGTTCACTGGGATGGATGGATGGATGTAAGATACAAACAAACAATAAAATAAGACATGCAGGAAATCCATTTAGGACTTAAATAGATCCATTAATTGTTCATTTATTATAATTTCCTTCAGATAATAAATTTCATACTATACTGAAATGAAGGTCAATTGCATTCTTTGGCTAAGCTTGTATCAGATTATCAGCTATTGTCACCATTAGATTTTTCCTGTGGGACATGTTAAAACTGAAATATACTTAACAAAACCTGACTCTTAGATCTTCATATTAAGATATTAAATGTGACAATTGCCATAACTGAAACTCAACTGCAGAATGTTTCCATTAAAGTTCAAAATTATGTTCTCCTTTTTTTATTTAAAATGATACTGTAAATGTTGAAGCTTGATATTACTACAACTACATCCTGTATACTAAACATTGAATACATGTTTACTATGTTGCATTTTACAGATTGTTTATATTTTAGATATAAATGTAGTTATTCAAAATTCAGATTGCACATTCATGTGTACAGTACATGGCACTGACTGGCATGGCAGACTGGAGTTTGTAGCCATGAAAACCATAGTAAAGCCTTCACAGAGAAAGAGAAGGAGTTACTGGTGCGTGATAACGCACATCATCATGCCAAAGTAGAAAAATGATATTCACTGTAGTTATGCCATCCACCCTGGAATTCAAATTGACCTAGATACAGCAGTGAGAGAACAGTGCTGCTTGGGTGACACAAAGTTACAACCTCCCAGGACTCGCAGTATTGGTCAGGATTGCCTGACATTCTCAAAAATTTGTGAGAGCTAAAAAGGAAATGTCAGGAGAGACAATATCAAACTGTATAACTGCCAGAAGGCCCATGTAACACAGAAGTGGTACACTCTCAAAATTAATGGTTCTTTAATGGCATTTTATGGTTATTTACTCGGCTATATGTTTCCTTATAAAGCCATTACTTGACAAAGCACCATTTCATTCTGGGAAAGAATTCTTTGATTATGAAGTTGGTTCTCTGCGTTTTGAAAAACTTCCTAATATGTAGAAAAAATCCTGAAATGTTTAAAGTAGCGGGCGGCACGGTGGCGCAGTGGGTAGCGCTGCTGCCTCGCAGTTGGGACACCTGGGGACCTGGGTTCAATTCCCGGGTCCTCCCTGCGTGGAGTTTGCATGTTCTCCCCGTGTCTGCGTGGGTTTCCTCCGGGCGCTCCGGTTTCCTCCCACAGTCCAAAGACATGCTGGTTAGGTGGATTGGCGATTCTAAATTGGCCCTAGTGTGTGCTTGGTGTGTGGGTGTGTTTGTGTGTGTCCTGCGGTGGGTTGGCACCCTGCCCGGGATTGGTTCCTGCCTTGTGCCCTGTGTTGGCTGGGATTGGCTCCAGCAGCCCCCGTGACCCTGTGTTCGGATTCAGCGGGTTGGAAAATGGATGGATGGATGGATGGATGTTTAAAGTATGGTTGACTACCTAGCAAAACACTAACAGATTAAGAAAACATCTACTTAGCCTGTGTTAATTTATGCAGCAAGAATATTGGTATTTTACAAATTTGTTACCATCTTTTCATGTTTTCTTACTGTATGGAGCCTTTTACAGATCAAAATAAATAAAGGTTCTTTCTGGAACCTTCATATAGATGGGTCTTTTGGGAATCAAAAATGGTTTTCCTATGGTATCACTTTGAAGAGCCACTCTGGCACCTTTATTTTTAAGAGTGTAGCTGGGGTAAGACCATAAAGAACTGGTTCTTTAATGCATATGGAAGGCTCAGGGATCCTGGTGTTTTCATTGTAAATCTAGGACTGCTTGTAACCCTGGAATTGATGCTAAGATTAAGCCAAAGCTGATACGATTATAACAGATATTATTTGGGAGTTTATACCTTAGATGGGCTGGTATTTCATATGTATCATCAAAAGCCAGTTTATCTTAGCTGTTTATAAGTGCAGTTAAATTAGTATTAACAAAAATGTCTTCAAACTAGACTAGGCTAGAAACGTATGCTGGTATGTTGGTATGACAGTTTTTTAAAATGAAAGTACTGCATACTCATGAATAAATCGAATGCCTCTCTTTTATGAAATCCTGGTGCCACCAATTGGTGATATCACTTTATGAGAAGACATATACTGTAAGTGAGACAGAACAATAGCATAGACGAGTATATCTCACTACTTGTTAGGTGGTGTTAGGTGAGATAAATCAAGAGTACAGAAAGACTGCATCTTTCTTTCACGTACCATAGGTTGTGTTAAGTTTGACAGAGCAAGAGTATACGGGAAGTGTGCTGCTGTCCTCCTTATGCTACTATGAGTTACAATAATCCAGACCAAATCTACAAAGGGAACACACCTTGCTTCTTTTCACACCACTACAAATAAAGATGAGTGAAACAGAACAAGAGAAAAGGATCAGAACATCTCCCTACTTCTTATATCACTGTGCAGCTTGGTGGAGTATGTGAATGCAAGTATACTGGAGATATTATCTCCCTCTTTCTTTTGCCACCAAACACCATGATAAGTGAGTGAAAGAGAGCATTAGTGGTGAGCATCTCAGTTTTGCTTGCACCACACATAGCATTGATTTTAATGTTTCATTTTCTTCACTTCTTTTTTATATTTCACTGCTAGTCCATGAAAACCTGAATTAATGTGAATTTAATTCACCTTATTTGAGATTCTAGTCTTTAAGGTTCATCTCTGCATTATTTAGGGACAGCAACCCTATGATTAACTATAAATATTTATATACTAGCTGAGGTATCCATTTTTGCACCATTGAGGGCAATGTACTATTAAAAAAACTTAGATGCACGTTTTAGCTCAAGTAAAAGTTTCATGCTTCTCATTCTTGCTTTAGTAGATGAAAAATAAATCATTTACAGTTTGGCATGTTAAAATTATACATAGCCAATATGAGTATACCATATGTTTTGCAACAGAACAACTCTTAGTTTAGCTAATCTCATATTTACTTTCATTTCTTCCATTTGCCATGTTACATAAATATTAGCAGAAATAACACCAGTATAATCAGAACATGGACACAGTTCTAATATTAAAATTCAATTTTTCAGTTGAGAGCTCAGGGAATTAACTTTTTATTAAAACAACTGGGAGAAGAAATGCGAAGTCACACAAGAACATGGTAAGTATTCAGCTCTCCATTCCACCTGCCCCTCTAACACTCAGATCAAGCAACACCCAGGTCTGCCGTCTGGCCTCTCTCTATATTTATACAATGCCATCTGTAACTGAATGATATAGCCTGCTACTTGACATTTCTCCAGGTTTTTTTTTGTGCAAAAAAATTAAAATATTTCAAACACTCTTTAACCTCTTGGCTATTGTTAGAAAAGGTAACTAAATCTGAATTCATCTTACTGTTTTATGTCAAATAGCTTTCAAAGATCTACATTTTTATGATACAGAGACACAGAGCATGTTAGCTATGAGCTGCTATGAGATTTTCACTAAACTTGCAGCATTTGCTACACCTCAGTCTTTAAATGTCTTCTTTCCCATTAATACTCCACAGCTTTTTGCTTTGGAAAACACATATTGAGAAACTGTGCTATTTGCATTTCATCTTCTTACAAGGTCATGGTACTTATACTGGAATTAAATGAAAAATATTTTACAAGCAAGAATATCTAGCCTAATATTATTTTGCCTAGGAAGCTATCATAATAAACAGACAACAACCAAACTACAAGTTAAGTCCTTTTGACATGGAAGAAACAAAAAAGTAAATTCAAATTCATGTCTTTATTTGTAATGTATGAAAATTCTACAAATTCCTTGACTCTCTGAGAAGCCTTTATAACCCCCTGCACAACCTAAGACTCCAAGTTAATAACTTCATGTTAGGTAAAGCATACAGGAAATCCTGTCTCTATTTGACTAGGCAGAACCTTATTTTTGTAACCATACAAATAAAGAAAAAATTAATTAACTTAGCTAAACAAAAGAGACTCAAAGAAAAACAGACAAAATGCTTTCTAATGTTTGTTCAGTAAATTTGGTTTAAATAGATATTAGAATATTAATATCTTCTACATAAATAAATGAACACTCAGCTGCAAACATGGATTCCACAACTTCATGGATGTTTTCATTATACCCTTCTCTTAGTTAGTGACTCTGATTGGTCATTTTATATTATAATATGGTGACAAGCTGGTCCACATGAATGCCTTTACTTTCTGTCAAATATTGTTTTTTTATTTTTTTAATTACAGGCAATTAGAACTTACAGTAACATTCTGAAATGAGTGACCATGGAAATGTGACTTCATTGAAAGGTGTGTTACAAACTGTTATATTGGTTTAATTGAAATACATTTATTAATTTTAGAGTTGTGGTAAAAGTTGACAGGTGGTTAAATCCTCATAGAACTCCATCCATCTATTCTCATGGGTTTGCTAAATGTTTTCAAAATACAACCTCAACTCTTCATTCAGAATCTCATTTTGAGCTTACAAACATGGAAGTAACACACACCTACCTAAAGGACAAGTTCAAAAAGACATGTACATTAGTTTCTGATTAAAATGATAACTTGTCTTAATTGTAACCTTTTGTGGACTAAACTGATGTAAGAGAATACATTCTCAAATTCTCGTCAAGACCTGATATTGACATGCAGAGAGCCTTCTAACTAATTATCTGAGAATCTCTTTCTACTGCCCACTGCTGCCATATGAGTCACTGCCATTGAAGTCTATCCTCAGAGAGTGATTAAACAATGCTACTGCACAGGCAATAGACTTAAAAAAAAGAAAGGTATATGAAACAACTTCTGATTATGTTCTCTATGAAAGGTGTTGTATACAATTAATATTAATTTACAAGCTGAGCTTCCTGCCTTAGTAAATACGATTTAAAAATTAATTAGAAATACTTTTTAAAGCAATCAAACTATGATTAAGTCATTAGACATATAAAGTTTACCAGGCAATGCATATTAGTAAAAAACTTCATGGTAAGTTGTTTTTAGCTATAATATGGGTACAAATAACTAGTTCCTTACTGAGATTCAAGCATTTTACATAAAGCTGGCATTGGAAGAAGCCATCATAGACATGAGTAGGGAACTATGGGCATTTGAATTGCAATTGGTAATTAGAATGAATTCAGGTAATGAAGGCAGATTTTCCTTTACTCATTCCCATTAAGATTGCTGCCTTGGTCCTATTATAACAACAGGCTTTTATTTAAATTTCTGTCCCTTTAAACAATTTACGAGGACTTAAATTGCATAATGGGATTACTAGCTCTCAAATGTTCAGGGTAAGAAGTGAAGGAGCAGCGACCAAGCTGACATAGAGATAGAACATTGCAATCTCCAAGTTTAGCACCAACTATCTACTGCATTTTGTGGGCAGGAGTTTGGCCAGAGAGTACATTATTAATTGGCACAGTTTGCTTATTTGTCAAAATCAGTATGCATCACAAGACATTAGATTTTATTGCAGGGTGGAGAATATCGCCATTGGATATATTTCCACATGATATGATCACAGACCGACAGAAAGACATCATTTTCATTTTAGGTGCATTGATACCAAAGATGAGATGAGACAGTCCTTGTTTGCCCAAGTAGAACAGTGGAGGCACTTGTATGCCAAAGTACATAGTTATTTATTAATAATATAACAGTAACCCTTTAAATTTTTCAAATTAAATTAAACTTGTTTTGCAATTCCCATAGTGGTTGAGTATTCTGGTTTTCTTAGATAAGTTTGTAAATAAGCAAATTGAGTGTGCTCAAAAAGTAATTTTCCACTAAAGATGACTACTTCCAAAGCCTAAATGGGAAATCCAGTATCAACCACATTTTTGATTTGGTTTGCATCATTGTGTGAAACTGCAAAACAATTACACACATAGTATTAGCACAACTCCCAAAGCAGCATGTAATCTTTTAGTAAGGCTGTAATTAAGTGTAACTATTAATTTTTAAAACAAAAATGGAAAAAAATGAACTATGGAAAATACTTCTTGATTAGAATCACCTTCAGGAAGTGAGAAAGACACATTTGATACATACACATTTTAGGACTCTGGATTCAAAGCCATGTCTCTACTGTCAGTCTTAGGTTTAGACAGGCAGTAGATACACAGATATAGATTACGGTATGTTTTACTTGAGTACAAGCAGCGTAAATGATTTGCTCAGTTTCACACACTGACTTGGAATTGAGGCTGTCATGGCAAACTTTTGCTATCAGGTATTGCTTCTTTCTAGTAATCTTCTGTTTTTCAAAAATATCCAGTTTAGGTTTAATGGGATCCAAGAAGTGTGCAAAAAATTAGCTCTGCTCCCCTGCCTATGTAATCTGACACATAATGCAGTTGAGCAATGATTCGATCAAACATTTATTTGCCAGTACAAACATAAAAGGATTAGTTAATCAAAAATATACAGAGTTCCCTATATTTTCTTTGAATATTTAGCCGGGGCTTCATTGATTTTGGGAATGTTGATGTAAAAAAAATACTAATATACCCTACAGGTGGACAATATTATAAGACTGGAATTTATTTGTAATTTTCCAAGCAACCTTTCCAAAACATTTATTTATCATGCAAAAAGAATTTATTCAACATGGTATTATTGCTTCCCTGAACCAGCATCTGTTCCCCACATTACTAACTAGATTAGCAGTCTATAAATTCTCTGTGGGTTGTCCTACTGCATACCAGTATAGGCTGGATTTCCTTGGGTTACCCTGTCTGCTTTGAGTCCATGTATGGGCAAACAACAAAAACTCTCCCTCTGTAAAACAAACTCCCTCAAACAATTGCATTTATCAGCAAAGCATCATGTCAGCTCTTTTTTGCCAGCACCCTTAATATGGAGTTCAAAACTTAAACATCATAAAATAAACATTTAGCCGCTTACGATTATGAGCATTCCAATCAGAATTTTCTTTCGGCAATAAATAATAATGCGTACCTATTTGTCTGAATAAATATGGTAGGATTTGAACATTTGAAAAGTAATTCTATACTATTTTGGTAAACATAACTTAGTACTAAATATCCTGTTCTCAAACGTTATGCAATTTAATAATTCATTTTCTGCTGTTAAAATGATGTCAAGATGGCTCTCGAGACAAAGCATTTTGAAAATGGATGGAAGGACTAAAACATGCGCATTTGATATATGCTGTTTCTCCCATCATCTAACTATGGTTGCGCAATTAATGTCATAAACACATCCTTTCATTCATTTCCAAAGCCATTACTGGGAGTTAGTCCATCAAAAGGCATGTGTATATACACACTAGTTGATTTTAGCATCGTCAGTGCACTGGCGTGTCTTGGAGAGGATCCCAAAGTAAAAACACAAGTTAGCGCACAAAGAAATTGCAGACTCCACACACACAGAGTAACCAGGCTGGGAAAGAAATTCATACTGGGTTATGAAACGGCTTCACAAGGTACAAATACACATGTACAGTACTCTTGTCTCTATGCATTTTGTATACATGGAGTATAAATTGTTTAATTGATATGCTCTGATTCACAATTTGACTTTGACATGATAATGTAAGTTAAAAACTTCTCACATAAGCTATGGTTCCCTGATCACTAGGCCACATTACCTACTACAAAGCACTGTGTCACTTGCTCATACTTTAGGAAGGTTGTTTTGTCTCCTTATAGAATGTGCACTTTTGTTTTATATACATTAAAATTTGCAACTCAGTACTTTATTTTCTATCAGTCTATTGGGATTAATAAAGTTTATCTTAGCTTTTATTGTAAATGAGAGAGAGAGAGAGAGGTTAGGAGCACGCACTGATACATCTCATTGCCACACCCACCACATGACAAACCAACTCAGGATCCCCAGATTAGGACCCCTGTAGCCATGCAATGGGTGACACCTCAGCACCACACAAGTTCAGATGGAGTGGAACAGTGTGAGGTTTTCTTATGGTGGCTGGAGTGCCAATTCTGCCACCAACCCCCAGGATTTTCCCTGAAGGTTAGAAGGCCTACATTCAGGGCTGGATGCAGATTAACGTCATACCCAGGACGGATTGTAAATGAATTTGGTAATAAATGAAGATTATCTGAAATGCTCCTCTGATATACAGAAACTGTTTAATTTGAAGTAATAAAAACCAGTTATGCATATTTGGGTAATAAAAAGCATCAGATTTTTAAAGAAAAGAAAAGTTCTGCAAATAATTTTTTCTTTTTGCTTAATTTTGTTTACTATAAAGCAGGTGCTATGATTTGGGAAAACATATCTTCTTGCATGATCAGAAAGTTAGAAGGTTTGTCACTGAACTCAGTATCTCAATTAGAGATGAACAGACAGTAGTAGCGATAGATGTCTGAAATGATGCCCTTAAGCTTGCACTCTGGTGAGTGTGTGCTTTAGATGGATGGTCTCAGCACTGTTCTCAAAGCCTTACCCACAATAGAGAAAGGCCTTGGAAATTTAGATGAGGGACGAAGACATAGCAACAGGTTTGGGTGTCTGCCACTATTAATGTGATTTCTGAACATTTGGGGTGACCTTTACACATGAGATAATAGTCTCTGGTGTTGTAGCCCAACACATATCACTACGGACATGTCCATGAATAGAATATTTTCGCAATCCATTAGCGTGCCATTAAAGAACCATCATTTTTAAAAGTGTAGTAGAGGCAGGCTAATGGATTGCGCAGTTTCTTGTAGAACCATTGCTTACCAAGGAACCATTTCATTCCTTGAAGTGTTCTTTGTATATCAAATTAGTTTTTAGTCTCTTTAAAAGGTTTCCTGATATGTGGGCAAAGAGAAACTTAGCAGGATACTAACAGATCAAAAAAAACTGAACTTAAATTGTGCTATTGTATGCAGCAAGAGTCCTTCTAAACTCATGAACCCATTTTCATCCATTCACGATTATTTATGGAGCATGTTACAGATCTACATAATAATAATTCTTTACATTTATATAGTGCTTTTCTCACTACTAAAAGCGCTTTTCATAGTGAGTTGGAAATCACTTGTAAATGAATAAAATAAATTTATAAATGTAAATAAATAATAGATCTTTCTGGAACCTTCCAGTGGATGGTTCTTTAGCCTACCAACAATGGTTCCCCTATGGTATTGCTCTTAAGAACCACTTTGGCACCTTTTTTTTTTTAAGAGAGCAGTCGTCTGAAAGCTGAGACTTGGAAACCATCAGGGAGGTAAATGAGAACACAGGAAGAGGAATCTTTTGGGAATTCAACGGTACGCAGCAATTTTGAAATGTGTAATGAAAAAATGTTAAAATCAGTTGCTAACAAAAAGGAACGTAACTGACACAGAATCTTATATTTTTGGGGAATAATTATGATGAAAATCTATGGCAGAAAAGAGAACAACGTAAAAGATCAAGATAATTCAATGACAATGAAAAGTTTTGTTAAGATTTTCATTCTATGTGGCACAATCAAGCTTGTGCACTGAACCCAAGGGGCTGATGCATTCTTGAAAAAAATATGAATGTTACATTAAGCACACATATATAAACTTACAGATTATTTTAGATCTTCACATTAAGACCATGAAGTACAGTGATTAGTACTTCTTTCTCAAAGCTCCAGAGTCACGGCAGAGCCATCAATGTGAAATATGCACATTTTTCCTGTGTCCACATAAGTTTTCCTCCACATACTCCATTTTTTTCTTCTACATCCAAAGAACACACAGGTTAGCCTATCATACGACTCTAAAATAGCCCAGTTTAACTGAGTACAGGCATGTGTGCAAGTGTACCCTGAAGCAGAATGGTGTTTTGCACCTGACATTGAGGGTTAATAAAACTACCTCACCCTGAATGTGATTAGGTGGGTTTAATAAAATATTCTGATCCTTAACCACTGTAACTTGACTGGTATGGCTGCCTATTCTTGAATCCCTTTGAATAACAGAAACTTGTTAACCTCACCCTTCTGCCTTCTTTAAACTAAATCTTGCCTTGTGGAGTGAGAGGACACTTTTGTATAATTTTGAAATAAAATTATTTTGCTTGAATCACGTCACAGATATTTGAGCCATCTACATAGTCAGTACCATGATCAGAGTAACTTTATAAAATTTGCTAAACATTGACCAGTTTGGGTCCAAAATCAAGTGTGATTCTTCTTCTGCAGAGTGGCATTTAAACACGGCAAACAAAATATCAGTTGGCAGCTGGTTGGAAGTCCCTTCGTAAATGTCAGGCAGAGCTACTAAAGATGGAAACATGGTGCACATGTGTTTGCCTTTTGGTAAATCTGGTCCTAAATGTATTTAATGCCTATTCTTAATCTCTAGAAGACTTAACAAGCTGCAGTAACAGAAATTTCCTGACCCCTACTTCTGTGCGAGCATCTGCAGGAAGACAAACTGATTGGACTGGAGTTTTTGCAGAACAATTGATTGCCAAACACTTGGACTAAAGATTAAAGCTTACAGAAGGAGCCTATGTTTGATTGTTCTTAGATGTCTGGCACTACTAACTGGATGGCTGCAAAATCAAAAGATTCCCATACATTTTATCAGTCAGATCAAGATCAGCATTATTATGTGAGAGACACCCACATTAGCTGCTGCCATAACAGAAGATTTCTAAAAGTCAGTGTCTTGGCTTTGTTTCTACTCAGCTCTAAATATAAACCTTTCAAAAAAGATGGCGATACTGAAATCCACTTTCTTTAAATCTTTTTGTAATTCCATTCTATTATTTCTTGATGGTCTACTAACAGAAAACCTATCCATGAAGAAGTTTTTTTTTTTAATGGACGCTTTATTGTTTGTAAAAACAGATCAAGAACTATTCTGTTACATGCATTCTTTATAGTATTAACCACTGTTTCAAGGTCCAGGAGAATGAGTTCAAAATACCCAGCCTAGTCAATATGGCCACTTTTACAACTGCCAATAAAATGTGGCTCTAGTGTTCACATCATGTCTGGATTGAGATACAGTATAACTTTCCAGGTCAAAATTAAAATCGGCTTCCACTTATGTGGTTGTTGTATGCTGATGGAAAATGTATTTGCATTTACACATGTGTCTAATGTGGTTGCTATCCATTTCTGACTAGGTCAAAATGTGCTCTTAGAAATCAGATCACAAAAGCATTTGGATCTGGTTTTCAAAGTGCTATTTATCATGATTTGGTGTTTGTTTTCGGAATGTTTTCAACTACACCATTTTGGAGATTTTGGAGACCAAGGAATTTAGTGGTTACATTTGTTTTTCATTCTTCCACAGCACCATTTTGTTTTTCATGCAGTCGCCACCATTTTGAGACAGTTGTTTGATTATTGGCATGCCAATGTTAGGCTGAATTAGGCCAAAAGTGTGCAACATGAGATATCATTACTGTGATGGCATAAAATGTCAGTGTCATGCAATTCCTGTTTTGTCCATTTCAGTGGATACAAGCAAAAAATCCTAGAATTAGTTTATATGCATTATAATTGATTTCTGGTTACAAAACATGTTTCTGTCCTTTATGACTTCGACCTTTGACTTCCATTTTTGGTTCCTGATATCGTGGGTTTTTAATTTTCTTGCTATTCCTCTGACTAGGATTTTTGTCTGCAGGTCCTGAGCTTGTTTATCCCAATTCTTCATTTCTCGGTTTTGACTTTGGCTAATTTACATGTTTTCCCTTGCCGATTCCATTTTTCATTTTCACTGCTTCAGTTTAGTGCAGGCAGTACACTTTTGGATTTTTGTTCGGAGCAACGAAAATGCATGTTAGTTCTAGGTGTGAAGAGAGCCTCTATGTATGGATTTACATGAAATCTCTGTGTCTTCAGGCACTCTAGTTCTCTTTCTACATTCCAAAGAAGTGCAGATTAGGTTAATAGGTGATTCTAAATTCACCTAGTGTGAATGAGTGTGGGTTTGCTTATGAATGAACAACGCTAAATTCCATAACAGTTCGGATACCTCTTGGGTGAACTTAGTGGATATCTGGAGCATTGCTTGTAATTTATGATGCAACACAAAATATATTATCAGTATTGTCCTTCTAAACATACTTATTCTCTCGGTGATCACATAATCGGAAAACATGGAGTATAAAATCAAAAACAACCCTAGATAACATGCTTGTTTATCTCAAAGCAGACATACCAATATGCATTCATTCTCAGAAAATTTAGGTTCAACAATTAAAGGATAGGTTTGCTATTTTTCAAGCTGAAGTTCGTTCTTCACTATCATGGTAAATATTAATTTGCCACATGAAGTTGTGTTCTAAAGTGAAGCATTTTTAATAAATTTAAAAAAATATCTAACCTGTTCTTATGTTTTAAACACAAAATGATGGAGCAGAGATTCACACATGAAAACAAATGCCTTAAAACTTACTGAAACATCCACTTTGAAGCAGCAATGGTTTTGATCTCAAAAAATGTGCCTTCTGTATTTCAGAGGCATGCTTGAGGCAACAAAAGTAAACTGGAAATAATACATTTTATTACAGACAAGCTGCGTGTGGTCCTCGGGACAAAAAAACAACCCGAAGACTCCCTAGCAGTTTTACTATATTGGTGAACTTCAAGAGGCATCAACGAAGTCAGCAGGTCGTATCTTGTCTGAAACCGATGTGTAGTCGAGAGCAGCTGTAGCACAAACTAAGTGGGACAGGCTGGATACTATCTGAGGTAAATGTATGGTAGCTCACCATGTGAATGTACAACATGAATGTACCACAAAGCTGAGTTTTTCTGCTTGGGTTCAATGAGAAGGGAGATGCATGCAAGTGCCAAAAAAATTTAAAAGTGCATGCATACGCCACCTCACCAAGGGCAAGTCACACTTGTATAAGCTTCTATATCTTCCATAGAATTCAAACCAACTCCCGTGGCTGTGGTTGAGGGTGAAAAGAGCAGCTGCTCCACACACACACACACACACACACACACACACACACACGTCATTCATAGTGAGAACTGAGGTGCATGAAAGCACCGAAAAAGTTTAAAGTGCATGCATTCGCCATCTAGTGGCTGTGGTTGAGCATGCGCAGAACGGACTGCTCCATACACACATACACACACAGGTCTTTTGTTTATATACGTCTAATATTCTTAATAGTATTTTCTTGAAGTAACAATATTTTTTCTGTTCCCAGTGCCAGCTGAAGCCCACTTGGAGCCCTAGATAGAGGAGACAGGGATGATGCATCTCGATGTCCATAGACCTTGTCCCTCTCAGTGTCCAGAGTGCACACTCCTTCAGTTACATATTTGGCACCCCTCTGTATACATAATGTGCTCCTATTCATATATCATGAGTACTACAAAAACAACCTCCACTTGAAATATGCCAAACTTATTCTTTAACCAAAGCACATACATTTGGGATGAAGTAAAAAAGTGTGCACCAAGAGACAAAATCCAAATTAATGTGTAGAAATCACACAGAGAATCAATTACTTGTGTTGTCTGTATTGATGAACGAAAAAAAAAAACACTCAATGAACAAGGAAGATGGGGCATTTCAATTTGTATTCAGAAGCTGCCTTCTTTCATGGCCTTTGGAAACCTGACCTTGCTAAGACTACCAAAAACTGGATTGCGATTTGCATATCAAAAACAGTTAAAAGATTTCAAATATACTGTATAGAATTAATTTTGATGTATATTTTTATTTATTAATTTGTTAATGAGAAATACAGTATACCACTAGGTTGCTTGAGATTATCCTACTTTATAGAAAAAATTCTAACGAGTAGTAGTGTATGAACAATGCTGCTCTAAAAGCTGATAAAATGTTTACAAACATTTTAATTCACTGTTCATATAACAGAACACAGAGAGAAAACATTTTTTTATTCTTAAATATAAAATAAATACTTATGTTGAGGCCCAGCAGAGTGACTCAGACATGGACAAATGTGTAAAGAAAGTAAGATCATTTGGATGACATGTTTATAGCATGCTATACTGTGATACAGTGTATGTGTACCCCCTGTATTACACATCCTTAGACTCTGAAGAGACCTTGACATGGTAAATGGTGGGAGAACTGTAGAATAAAATACAGGACAAATGAGCAGGAAGAAGAGGCAATAAGAGTATGACAAAAGTAGCTGAAGGCAAAGCACATTGTATCAAACAGAGTTTAATTTTTGTATACTGTATATAAACTTGCCCCAGGAAGAAGAAAAGAAAGAAAAAAAAGAAATAGATTCTGTGGCCACAATGCAGAAGTCTGGCACAGGCAGATTATAACATTATGAGGAGACCCTCTCCAAAGCAGGAATCACAGATGAACAGGAAATTTATATTCCATAAGCGAAGAAGAAGGAGGAGAATGGCAGCAAGGACCTATAAGACAGCGATAGAGGACCCTTCATTTTTGCTCGAGTACTGTAGTCTGCAGAGATGAAAGAAGGGAAGAATGAAGTTAAAACCTCCTTGTTTTGAAATAGAAAAGCAATAACACAAACTCACACTTTAGATTATAGCTGCAGCAATTTAGAATGTCCCATGCTGAAAAGAGTATGACACAGAAAATATTATTACTGCATCTAAAAAAATGAGTGGGTTTATACTTTGATTCAATATCATAAGAAGCAAACAGAAATAACTGCATCTCAGTTACCTGGTTAATAAACTATGGCAAATAATTATGTGCCTAAGGCAAAGACTTAGCTTAGGCGACCTCATATTTCTAAATCACTTTCAATGAAATATCATTTGCAAATTGTATTGTTTCTGTCATTACAAAATGCAAATTCTTCCCCAGTGAAGAGCTTCCTGGGTGATGACCATGAAGGATAGGCTGCTTTAAATCAATAATACTACAGAAGATCATGTTTCCGCCTCTTGGCTCCAGGACCCAGGGTTCAGTTCCAGGCCTGGCCACTGTCCAGGGAGTTTGCACATTCTCCCTGTGCTTTTATGATTTTTCTCTGGGTTCTCTGGCTTATTCCCTCTACCTAAAGATGTGTCTGTTAGGCTGATTAGCATTTCTAAACTGTCCCTGTGGGAGTGTTGTCTTAGTGTGTCCATAAGTGTTGGTATATTAACGTCTGTTGACTCTTGCCTTGCACTTGATGCAGCAGGGCTTGGCTTCAGCTTCCTACAGAATAAGTGGGTTACGTCAGTGGGTAACTGATGTTATATACTATTTGAACCTGGAAAAAATCAAATTCTCACTTAGAGGATCTGTTCAAAACATTTTAAAACCTGGCAGGATCTAATCAATAACATTTTAGAATAAGCATTTATATTGGGGAGATACACACCTTTCTCTCTTTACTACTCTCAAAAGTTTTAAAAAGGCTGTTGGCCTTCCTGTCTTTCTCATGGGCGGAAACTGAATTGAATTTAGTTTTATTAAGTTTGATTTGATTATATGGAATGTTAAATGCTTTTAATAAATTCAATAAAAGTTAAAAAAAAAAATAAAGTGGAAAAATGGATTTCTTTATTAAACAGGAACGGTAAGAAGGTGCATTTTTGGACATGATATGTTCAGTGTCATCTTAGAAATTACTGCATGTTAGATTATATCACTGGCACAGTAAACTACAGCTGGAAGCAGAAATACGAGGGGCAGTCAAAAGTTCCTGGAATTGTGATATAGCGGGAGAATGAGAGATCAGATTACGCACACATTGTTGTGGAGTGAAGTGCAGCACGTCTGTAGACCAGTTACAACAGGTCTGGATTCGTTTCAACATGTAGTATTGTTTTAATTACTGTTTGAGTTAGATGTCTGCGTAGTCATTAGGCGCAATGTCGTAGTTTGAACAACGTGCTAACATCAAGTTCATGTGCAAATTGGAGAAATCAGCTTCAGATACGCTAACGTCATTTATTTATTTCATGTATCTTTTTTAAAAAAAAGCAAAGAAATTAAAGATTAGATTATGAGCAAATATGTGAAGTGTGATAAAACAAAGTTTTATTGACTTCTATGTTAAATAACCAGATAGAGTAGCTAAACTCATTCTTTCTGCTAACAACCTGGCGCAACATCCCAGTACTCTCAGATAAGCCATACAGTATATGAGTTGAATGCCTAGTTTCTGATGTCAATTGTTCATTCTAGTTGTATAACCATTTTCCTTTTTTTTTGGAAAGCACTTTCTATAGTTTCTTATTAATATTAAATGGTTAATTTAGTTGTAATAGACATACACCTGAAGATTGATCTTCAATATGCTCAATAAATGCATCCATAAGGAAAAATTACAACATTTGTGAACAAATAAATTTTAAAATGTATAGTGCCAAGCAACTTCACCTATTGAGTGTTCCCTAATGGTATAATAAAAAAGTTGTTCTCTCTGGTACTGTCTTCTTAGACAATGTTGAATTAACGCTAACATTTTGGAAGACATTGTAACACCATCTGAATCAAACTGAATCAAATTGAAGAAGTGTTTCAGGATCTCTTGAAAGTAATTTAGGCATTACACCGTATTAATATGCTGAAAAAATGTCCCCTCCTTGTTATTTATTTCTTCAATTTCTACATTTTCAGTAGGTTATTACACATGTAAGGTAGTTTTTTATAAGCTCGTAACACAACATTACATTCTCAAACGTGCCTAATCTTCTTCAGGGTTATGATGGGCTGAAGCCTGTTCAGGCAGCATTGGTTCATAATAGAGAAAATTCAGAATTGTCAATCAAAAAAATATAAACTAATCTTTGGGATGCGGAAAGGGAAGCAGAATTCCCTAAGGAAAAAACACACAGACACGGTGAAATGTGCAGATTCCATGCAGATTGAGATTCAAAGCAAGAACTTGGAAGCCATGAGACCGCAGCACTAGTCTCCCTGTGTTCTTGTAATCCTGAATATTAGTGACTAGCTTAATTATCCACAAATTTTCAAATACACAAAGGCTCAGTGTGAATCTACTACAAATACTGTCACAGGTTCCTGAAATCAAAACCACTGTTGTATCACAAACCTTAGACACTGGAATATTTCTCATCTGGTGTGCCATTTGTGAAGAGTTTGCATGTTCTCATTGTTTTAGTGATATATATTTTCATAAATGTCGATTTGCCATAGTTATAATGCACAAGATTGGATGGATTCTCTCCAGTATCACATGGAATCAGCCACTGTGTTATTTTTGCATTAGGGATATTATTATTAATATTTAACCCTAAATGTCTGTCTATTTAAATGTTCTTAATAATGTTTCCTTTTATCACTGTCATAATAAAAGTACAGTCTTATTATTACACTCTGCCAGCAATAAAGGATGTGGACTAGAAGACACTGGAGAGAATACCGCATATCAATGCATTTTTGAACCTGATTATTCCAATCATAGTACCAACCAGGAGTGAAGTATTCGTTCGGTACAATTTAAGAGATTATCAGGAGGGACGGTTCATTGCAGAGCAGGTCAGTTTAGAGTAACCAGTCAATTTAACTTGTATGCCTGTTGGAAAAAATCTTCTTACATAGACTACGGAAGGAGATTCATGCCAATGTGCATGCCAATCAAGCATGCACATGAGTCCCATTGTGCTTTCTACATATTACAATAAATAACTGAGCTGATTATACAGTATTATAATACAATATTTTTATTAAAGCCTTAGATTGTTTATTTTTATGTTTAGACTTCTGCCCTATGACTACCATTTTAAAATGAGAATACAGGGTAGGTATTTTTTTTAAACATATAACAAATGCTTCACTTTAGAACAAAATTTAGAACATTCATCCATTTTCTTAACTCACTTATCCATGGAAGGGTTGCAGAGCAGCTGGAGCCAATCCTAGCAATCATCAGACGCAAGGCAAGAAAAACAGCTGGACAGGACACCAGTCGAGTTTATCACATGGTGAACACATATACACATGCACTGATGTGGCAAATCAATACATACCATGATTATGAAGAAATAACTTCAACTTGAAAAATGTCAAAAGTATTCTTTAAATAAAAAATTGCAAGCATAGAAACAATGTGCAAACTCCACACAGAGGATTTGAATCTTGGACTCTGGAGAGTTGAGGTAGCAGAAGAGAAAAGCAACAGATGGGAAATGGATACAAAATGATTTTCACCTTAAAAATGTTTTCCTTGTCTTAATTGTTGATTTTTTGTCAAAAGCCATAACCTCTCTTTCGTTGCATCAACGAAACACTGAGAAATAAACAGGTAAAAATATGTATTTATGCAAAATGTTTAAAATGATGTGTAAATGCATGCCAGGCACAAAAGCAGAGTGAAGAGTATATTGTAAATTAATACTTATGATCCCTTCACCACATGCTTTAGTGGAAATACTTCATCGAGATTTTTAATTCTTTGTGGCCAAAGATCGACTGTCACAGACTTTACTTTTTTAACAGAAATGTAAAAGGCTGTGAGAATTAAACATTTAATAAAACATTCTTGAAATCACTGTGTTCCAGGGTTAAATCCCATCTGACCAAATCTCACTGGACTCTGGCCTTTCGATGAACTGTAAAAACTAAGGTCATGTTTTAACTGACACCAAACCATGTTGATGAGGCAGAGTTCACATCCTAGTGCCAAGGGGTTGGTCTGACAGAACAAAAGTAAACCTTGTTTTGAAAGATATTCAGAAGGAACGTATCAAGATTTAAAGCATATGGCCGATATTACAGGCAGTCTAGTTGCATCCTGAGCTCACAGTGGACTGGCATTTTTGATGATTATCATGCCAACTGGTTCACAATATTCTGAATTAACCTTGCTGGTATTAGATTCTCCAACTAGAAAAAAAAAACTTTCTTAAAGTCCATAATGGAATGCAGATAAACTGTAACAGACAGGAATCGTTTCCTCAAGCTCTTCTCCACTCTGGTCTAGTGCATATGCGTTAAATGCCAAGTATTGCAGGCTCTCAAATTACTTTTTGTTCTTCTTAGCAACTAATTAGTTTGCAGTATCAGACTTTGTCTTAGACAGGAAGACAATTAAACACTGGCAGGCAGCATTACGTCAAGGCTAAAGCTATGGACATGAATTGTAGATTCATTGTGTGATACTGGGCAAGTGTTTAACCTGCCTGTGCTATATTTGGAAACATTTTGTAATATTTAGCAGTGAGCTGCTGTAGTGTAGGGCTTCCATATGCTGCTCACCACAAAATTATAGAACAATCAATGGTAAACTAAATTAGAAGTCCAAAGTAAGCAAATTATTACTATACTACTGAGATGTATTATCAGAATATCTCCACAAATTAGGCATACAAGAGTAAACTGATTTGGTTCCATTATCAATAAGAATAATTTCTGATAATTAATTAATGCATATTCTGCTGAAACTTGAGTAACATCACTGATTACACACTTTTCTTCATTTTGGCCGTTCAGGCAATCAACAGCTCTTTCGATAAAACACAGTAATAGCCTCAGTTGTACATAAAGACAATATATTAGTTTTTTTTTTTTTTGTTTCATGTTATAAGCATAACTTAAATCATCTTGAAATCAAAATGACAAATATGTTAAAAAGCATTGCAATTGTTTAAACATCCATTTATTGTACTACCATTTTTATCATAAAGACTGAAAGAGCTTATTTATTTTGTTATTTGCTAGAATATCCTTTGTTAATAATTTCAGAAAGATACTCTTTGAGGAAAAAAGTAAAGACATACAATCTAGCTTTATCTGAGATTCTTTAAAATGGCAGAACCACCTACAAATGATAAACCATGGGCTTTGGGAAGCTTTGCCAATGATAAATCTTTGAAATGTCATTTGCTCCTAGACTTAATAGAAAATAGGTTTTGGAAATGCCAGTTAAGGCATTGGAAAAGCACTACAAAAGGTGACATAATCAGTCTATGTACATGAATTACAGCCGAAATATTTTGCTGTTTTCCCACTCCAGAGATGTATAAGTGCTGAGATACTTAATAAATCACATAAAGGAGATTTATTTCTACAAATTTTGGAACAAGACTACTTTTTTATGAAATATTAATGATCTGCTGTTGACTTGATTTTTTTTAAAGCAAGTACTGCTGAGCTACTTGTTGAGATTTATCTTCTTATATAAATAAATGCAAATGTCGTTCAAATGTTATGACCTTATCCCCTAAAAGTATTTGGCTTCTGGTGTTTTCTTAGTGACAAGAATGTTTTGGTTAAAGCTGGAAGTCTGGAAAGAGCTTAATGACTTTAAGAAACTGCTGTTACACTACTCCATTCTCATGCTATATGGTTAAGCTCATGTATTGCATACTATATAATATAGCAGACTATTTGTCTGGTAAGGAGTTGCCAGACCTATGATAAGGAATATATGTGCCTATGAAAGAGAAAATCCAAACAGGGAAACTATATTAAGAGAAAAACTCACATTGGGGAAAAAAGATGTCTCCTGAATGCCTGTGTGAGTAGGTGGATGGTAGCAGTGCCTGGGTCTGTGTGTCAGGACCATTAGATCTTTCCTAAAGTAAAACAGATATACAGGAAAAATAGTGGCAGACATGTCAACATTAAAAGAAAGGTGGTAGGATAAAGTAAGGTCAGGAGATTATCAGAATTATACAACAAGAGCAAAACTTGTATGTTCTAAACTTGCAAAAATTAAAACCAAAACTTAAAACCAGAAGAGAAATTGTTGGAGAATCTTGCATTTTTTACTTAAGGAGTTATTTTTTATTTGTTTGTTTGTTTTAACAAATATCGGACAATTTTCAAAAACTGTAAAAATATAAAGACAACCAGCTTGACCTCACATATTGTGTAACAACATGCAGCATTTAAATGAACAAGAGACTGACAAATGTACTAGTTGACCATGGCTAGAACAATACAGTATGTAAAATCTGGAAACATGACAACAGCGTCAGAGGAGACATTGTGCAACTTGATATAAAGAAAATTGAAATGTTATAATTCTTTTAAATTCTAAATGTGAAAGTATCCCTAAACTACACTATATATGGAATTTGGAATAAGAGAGATATGATGGGGGAATGGTAAAAAACCAGCCAGTTCCTTTGGGACAATATATGTGTACAGAGTATTCCCACCATTCCAATGTGTCTTTTATAGATGACAGGCTGTATATATGGAAGATTATCCTTGTCAACAATAAATGTAACTTTGGCAAATTTTTTTATATCATAATTAAAAAGAAATCAGTCAAATTATTCATTGCTTTTCACTATGATACACAATATTCATGTCAATTTGCAGAACAACATGTCTGTTCGAAAATGTACTGAATGTGCCTTAACTAAAAGTAAAACAAATACACTGTTTTTCTCACTGACTGCCTGAAAATATTCTTGTCACAGAATGTTAACCTTCATGTTTTATTATATAGTAGATAGATGTATAATGTAAATTGGTACTAGTAATAATAGATATTTTTTCCCTTGTAAATGTTCCCCAGGCTGCTATAGGACACAGTGGATTACATTTGTAAGTGTACTGGAAAGATCAGACAGTCTTTCAGTTCCCAGTCACACTCTGTAGTATGGGTGTCCTGTAGAGCTGGCTTATTCAAATTGCAGCCCACGGTGCCACATGCAGCCCAAAAGCAACCTCAAAGTGGCCCAGCCCATGGTCCTGCCAGAAATGCTGAGAAAAAGCAAGAAAAACACATTTTGTGTGCCTTTAGAAATTCCTACATAAATTCCTACAGCAGTACAGACCATGAATGCAATATTCCTCGTAGCCTAGCAACATTCATCCCACAATACAGCACCTTGTTGTACGTCTAGAAATGATGGTAGTAGTCTATGATATAATGATTTTTTTTTTTGTGACTGTACATGCCGGTCATTGTACTGTCACCTCAGCCTCGACAGCTGGTCGTGGCATCGAATACATAATAAATGATTCTATAATCAATTGTGTGCCGAGTCTTAGCTGTATTCCAGTTTCATCAAGTGAGAGCGAATGTGGATTTTCACAAATGAACCTGATTGTTGTTCCAATGAAAGTTTTGTTGCTGACAAGCACTGTCTCTGCACTTTTCTTCATGCAATTGGTTGGCCCTCCCATTACACGCTTTGATCCTGCGGATTCATGGCTGTTACGAGGACAACAATCAGCCTTTGACAAGCAAAGAACTTATTAGAAAGACTGCATTTAACAAAAACATGCAAAAAAGTTTGGAAGTGTCTTGAAAACTCATTCCAATTAAGCACTGATTGCTTTTCAGGAATACATAACAAATTTTTTGTAGAACGTAGAGCTCGTTATTAACCCACAGTTAATATTCTTCGATTTTGGAAATTCTGTGTTTGTAATTTTAAATTATCGAGCACAATATTATACAGCACAGTACACTTACGCAGATGGTGTAATGGTAGCATAGCTGCTTTGCAATAAGGAGCTCATGGGTTCGCATCCTGGGTTTTCCCTACGTTTATAAAGCGTAGTGAGTAAAGCGCTATATGAATGTGAAGAATTATTATTATATTTGATGATTTGTCAGTTTCAAATTTTAAATGTTATGTTTTTTCACCAAATAACTCTCACTATCTCACCAAATAACTTTTCACCATTTTCACTCTCAGCCTCTATATACCTTCACAGCACCACAAACTTGATCCAAATGCAAAGTATATGTACCGCCACCTTCTTCTTAAAAAAAAAAGGCACTGCTAATTAAACATGTGGTGATTTTAAATGAACCTCTGTTTCCACAGTGTGCAGTAGACATTGTATTCATGTGTGTCAGTTACTGTTATCACTTGTTATGGGTTTGTGCTATGATAGCTTTGATATTTTTTTTATTATGTTAAATGCAGTTTGTGATATGACCACAATATTTATTTTGTTTCAAAAGACAAACAAATGCTATCGCCAATACTGTGCACTATTTTGTTTTTATGCACTTTGGGATGTGTCTGTAGGCCAGATATAACCAAAATATTTATTTTTCAAAAGTGGAAAAAAAAGTACTGCTACTACCTCAGATTCTGTTCAGTTATAGCTTTTGTATTGTTTTTATACACCTTTTGATGTGCCTGTGTCGGATGTGGCAAAATTTAAAAGAGCCGCTGAAAATGTTGAGCCCAACTAAATTTCTTGGTTTGAAAATCAGGCCCAACTGAATTTGTAATTGAATGGCCCTGCTTCAGAGAAACCCAGCACCACCAGTCATGGGGAGTTTCTAAGGGCACCAAAACGTCTCTAAATGGTGGCCTGGTAACTTGAAAGTACTTATGAAGGGTTATCCTGGCATGCTTCTAGACCTGGAATTAATAACTCCTTTCAACCAGTACATTAAAGCTTGGAGTTGGGACATAGTCAGGAGATGAGTTCTCAATAGATGAGAGGAATTTCATCACAGGAATTCATTCACTGAAAAATGAATTGTGAATTTCCCCTTGGGATTAATAAAGTATCTATCTATCTATCTATCTATCTATCTATCTATCTATCTATCTATCTATCTATCTATCTATCTATCTATCTATCTATCTATCTATCTATCTATCTATCTATCTATCTATCTATCTATCTATCTATCTATCTAGGAAAGAAGAGAGTCTGGAGATAGAGAAGCGAGAATCTGCGTGGTGAACAAATTAAAGTGTTAGTGGTTAAGTAAACCAGCCATCTCATGACGTAGTCAGGTATCCTGTGTGCTTAAGAACTCCATAAGGCATAGGCTGTGTTATTTTCACATCTTTAGATATTATTCCATTTTCTGTTCTTATTGTTCTTTTGTTTTTGTTAAAAAATAAAATGTATCTTCTTTTATTACTTTGATCTTTTATTTGGGTTCAGGGATAGCTCACCAGGACTCCTAAAGTTTACAGTAATATAATATTGCATAACATACTGACAAAGATAAGTTTTAGCATGCAAAAAATAAACAGAATTTTGTTTTACAGCAGCATCAAATCCTAGGCTATCATGAGACTCTTATGATAAAATAAAGTGCTATAAAGGCCTATTACAAAGCTCTTAAAATAAAGACTACATGGCAATTACAATAAGAAATAGTTTTTGCTGCGTGTAAAGAAATATGGTACTTCTGTTTCAAGAAAGCTAAATATTACAGACAGATTTTTAAATGCTTCATTTTTTAAGAAGTGAAAGTACTATGGTAGGGCTGAAAATGAGATTGTCAGGCAGTTATTATGTGAAATACCTTTACAGCATAGAGATAAAAATACCAGCTAAATGTGTTCATCCATCCATTTTAGCACATGATGTTTTCCAGTACACGCCACGGAGAACCTGGCAGTAATTTGCTCACAGGAGGAATTAACTTTCTCTCTGACATTATGGGTTCTGTTCCACTGTAATGTAAGCACACTCTTGAGAGTTGTAAGCAGAGTATTGTCCCTCCGTCAATCTGTTGTCTGGACCCACATAATTCAATCTCAGGGTCACAGAGCAGAGATTATTGTGATTGAGTACAATTTACATTGTAATTGGAGCCTTTAACTGTTAACTGCAAAATATGAACTATACCATTTATTACAGTTACAGCAAATTAAGAGAAAGAAAAAATAAGCTTTCATTTTTATTACAGTGTGTACAACAAATGAATTGATTTCCTGACAAATGTACTGGTTGACCATGGGTAGAACAATATGTATCATCTGGAACATAATTAATCCCAAAGGTACCTACAGGCTTTAATGTCATTTTTGTATATCAACACCTCTTAAGCACTCTTGCCTCCAGACCTAGTGCCGAGCTGCTAACCCATTCACAACTAATACTATGTGTTGTCATCTTATAAAGCCGATGACTTTCTAGCTTAAGAAATTAACTGAAAATGGAAAGGGATTCTCATTGTGTGAAAACAGCAGGGCACAGGACAGGACACAAAGGCCCTTGGAGAATTAGAATCTATGACTGGCATTCTGCACACCAATATGAGAAAACAGGAAACAGAAAGGTGAGAGAAAGACTGTACATTTTATTGGTGCTCCAGAAGTAAATTCTCAAAGGCTACCAATGAGCATGGCAAGCGACCAAGGACTAGCAAGAGGCTACCACTTGTACAAATGACAGGAATGGTACACCATGAGTGGAAAATCAGAGCATGCTGTTCATTTCAGTCAGTAAGTAGCCCAACGATTGCCTTGTTGGCCTGACCCTTTAAAATACCACTCAGGTATAAGGGGTGGATTTTATTCACAACATACTAGCTAAACAGGGCATTCCTGACCACAGATGCTTTCTCACAGCCTGTCAATGTCCTAATGGAATTTTAAAGCCACTCCTGGTCAGGCCTTTGAGTTTATATAGTAAGTGATTATAGCCAGGGCTCACTGGTACGAAGAAAGAAAAGCTGGAATACATACAGCAAGAAAAAGAGAGATAGAAGAAAAGAGAAAGTTCTTGTGGTACTTTGGAAGCTGAGAAAGTGGGGAAGCAACATCTCCAGATATCTAAGTATGAAATCTCGTGTAACATGGCTCTATTCATTCCTCCCTAATGTTTAGTCAATAAACACTATCAAATATGACAGCTCTTGAATTTATTTGGCACTTATTCACTCTTGCACAGATAGGTAGGAGGAAATATTCTTGTTAGATGGCTTAACTGTAAATGTTCCTTAAAAAAAGTACAAGCTGCCACCTTCAATTAAGTTTACATCACAATTTATTTAAACACAGGAAGACACTGCCTGTGCTATTGACCAGCTAGACTCTCCTCCCACGCCAAGGGAATTCCTGCCAGGCCTAAGTTCAAGAAATAACTATGCCTTGTCACAATCACTAAACTTCCTCTAAGGTCATAAAACATTTATAAAATATAAAGTCATCATTGTAAATACAGTACTGTAGCACACAGTACTAAACTAGGAAATATTAATTATATGTTAATTTAAAACTGATCCATGTCACATTGACATTTGAATGTTTTGAGACCAAGGATTATAGCAATTCTTTTGTTTACTGTAAACAATACCACAATTATTTTTACTGTCAAAAAAATACTTAAGTACACAAGACTTAAATATCATAGAGTAAATATAATCTATAACTCTTGAAGCAAAAAAAGTCATTTGTTACATTAAAATACCATGCATTTTTTAATCTCTGACACATTTTATAAAAATGGATTCCTTCAATAGACAAAATAATAATAAATTCCAAAACATATAATGCTTATTCTTTAGAGTATATGTATTCAGTACATATGCACATCAGTGCCGTATTATATATCTTAACTTGTACTGCTGAATAGTATATGCAATATAAAGGAAGAGATTTTAACAACAGCACTAAGCAGGGACCCAGTGAGTTCCAGTGTGTTTAGGTACAACTCATAAAGTTCTGCTAAACCTCTGACAGCTCCAGGATCTATGAGTTTACCTGTCCTTTTTTCCAGAAATTGTTTAAAGAACAAGCATTTGGAGTTTAATGTACACATTGAAACAGAACTGGTTTAAACAACTGGTTAAATATAAATCAGCCTTTTCCAGATTAGAGGATGTTAAAATTAGACACCTATCATGACAGTGCTGGGCTGGAACACTTGCTTTTTAAAAGTTATATAAATGAATTAGATAAGCGCTGAGCAAAAAAGTAACATTTAAATATGTTTTTAAATTAGAAAGATTAGTAGATCACTTGTTGGACCTTAGCTAACTCAATATAGAACTAAGTATGGACAGAATTTAAATTTGGCAGATATGTGGCAAATTTCCTATTGACATACTTAATTCCTCCAAGAATACATCTGCATTGCAGTGAAGAATGCTTTCATTCTCCCAGCACCTTTTATACAAGCTACTGAGATTCTACTACAGGAGCTTATATTGTATGCTTGCACTCATCTGTTATCAGTTTTATGCATTTCATTTTTGTTTCTTTTTACTTCAGAAGCTTTATTTTATTATCCAGGATTTCAACTACAGTCCATAGAATCAATAGGCCCAGTGGGATCACTGAAGGCCTTTTGTCTACATTTTGGGATTTAGATTTTTGCCGTGCTAGCTTTTAAATGTATATATGAAAGACTGACTTTTAGAGGTAATCTGTACATACGATGAAGTATACAGTTTGTGTGAGTGTTTGTTCTGTGCTTAATGCTATAAAAGAAATGAATAAATTATGTGTCAGCTGGCAATTTAAAATAAGTTCTTTGTGAAAGAAAGAGACCAGCACATGAATGCTGATTTACTGATAATCCTGCAGACATCTACAAAAGTTCTTAATACATTAAATTATTACCTAGTAGGTATATGCAAAGAGTAGCGTACTATATAGGCCTTTATGTCTCACTATGACAAACACAAGAAACTAATGTGACCTGAGTAGGGTCAGTAGTAACAAAAACATCAAAAAGTGTTGTTGCACTGCTCTCAAAAGGAGATGTCAAACTTGATGACTGCATTTGCTGAACTTGTAACCAGAGGATGTCACATTATGTGACTATATAATGAAGGGAATGTCAAAAGGCAACCATGTGATAACTTATCAGCACAGTTTCACATTTCCAAAGTATTGCAAGCTTGCCCCTTTTCCAGACAACCAATAATGTGTTGCCTAACAAAGCCAATACTGGGTGCAATGCAAAGGTTTTACAGGTATAGTGAGTTTAAACGCAGTCTTGACCTTTTTTTCTTTTTTTCCATCTTGTCATGGTAAATAAAAAATGCAAAGTCAAGTCTCTCTTTTGCTTGTCAAGTCCAAAACACCCATGTTCCTTATTCTTTGTAGCTTCATTATATGCATAGTATTCATGGCCAAGCACTTATTGGTTGTCACTATCGCATACACAGAGCCAAACCCTATGACTTGTCTCTATTAAACATGTTTGATTTTGTTGGGACAGGTTGCAGACTGGTTGGACTGAGTCTCTGTATATGTCAGATGACATGACTGGTGGTTATAGGAGTGTACTGCAACTGCCTCTGACTCACTAGGATTATGTAAATGAAGTCTGTGACTGAAAATCACTGAAAAAGTCAGGTAATATGACATGGCGTTTAGTTAACTTTCCACATACATAGAAAAGCACTGAATAACAGTTTAATGTAAGGGGGAATACCTCCAAATGCAATGTTCAAAAACATAATCACAATGCCTATTACTGAGAAACCTTATTTTCACTTTATATTTTGACCATCCACAATGTTGTAGACGCACAGTTTGAAATTTAAAAAAAAAAACTCCTGCAAACTGAATATCATGCACAAATAACTGTATCAGTCAGTCTAAACACATAGCAAGTTTTTTTTCCTCATTGTACGAAATTTAAAACCGCTCTCCAACTCAAGAAATCGTTACAATAGGTCAAGCTGTTTTACAGCTATAGCAATAAAGTCTGATCGACACTTCATTCTAAACTATTTCAATTAGTAGTTGTGGCTCAACATCCCAGTTAAAGAGACTAGTCTGAGCTTAACCTTTATTTTCAAAGGTTCTGCTAGCATTGGAAAAATAATACCCACTAATAAGCAATGCTTTTTTTATTAAACCAAATATAGTGAGAAAAGGTCGGGTGGCATTTTCTTTAATCTGTTTTCTATAGACCACACTACACAAACAATTCCGCTTCTAGTATATATGACCCAGGATTTTATCTGGTGGGAATTTTATGCATATAAAGAGATATAACAGAATAACCTCTAATGAAGAAAAGTTTTGTTTTGCACACTCTTATGAGAAAGAAAAACTATGTATTTTTTATATAACAAATATATTTTAAAAGTATAAAAGAGAGTGAAAAGGAATAAATAGCCACTTTATTTATTATAAATTTAAGGTTTTGCATTTATATTATTATCAAACCTGTACATGGATAGCTCAGTCTTAGCACTGCTGCTGCACAGCTTTATAAGACTACAGTGGAGGACCAGTCATTGTCTACAGATGTTGTACATTCTCCTTAGGGTATGAGTAAATATGGGTTTGCATGGTGTGACAGTTCACACTTCCATCAAAAAACACCTATGATGGGAACCCAAAGAAAACCCAAGGACTGCCAATGAAGAGCTCCAGATGTCTCAAGAAAGGTCTGCTTTCTTTTCAGGAGAATACCAGAAGTCTTCCAAGGAGACTCCATCAAAGTACGTTCATAAACAAGAAAAGAATGAGATCACACCCATTAAGGTCTCTGGAAACATAGATGTCACTTTCTGGTAACATGACGTTATATAAGAAAATCAATGACAGAAGAATGGCAGTTAATTTCTGTCACACTGGTATGGAGGAATCAGACATGAAATTACCGAAGGGCATTGAATAGGTTTTAGCCTTGTCAGCTAGGGAGCACGTACTGCATTAAGGTCTGAACTGCTGATCTTATTTTGTAAAAGGATTATTTGTTCAAACTTATGCTTTATATAAAGGAAGGAGGCTTTCTATATCAGTGGGAAGAGGGACTGATTTTGACGCATATTTAATCAATTACTTTTTTATGATGACTGAACAAATTAATCTAAAGTACTTTGGATGTCTATCTTTATGAAAGAGTGGTGATCTTGGCTACCTACACCTCTCAGATTATAGTGTGTGTGTGTTATGTGCATGTGCTCTCAAACAGATTGGCCTTCTGCCCAAAGTTAGTTCCTGCCTTGTTCCCTGTTCTGGCAGGAAAGATTTTAGCCCACCATTGACCCTAACTGGATTAAATAGTACTAAAAAATAATGGATGGAATTGACTTAGTATAAGCATAGCAAACAGCTAATGTTGTTGCCTGGTAATTATGCCTAATGCTTACGGAATATACACTCACCTGCCACTTTTTTATGTACACCTGTTCCAACTGCATCTTAACGCAAATACTTATTCAGCCAGTCACATGACAGCAAATCAATGCATTTAGGCATGTAGACATTGTCAAGACGACCTGCTGAAGTTCAAACTGAGCATTAGAATTAGGAAGAAAGGTGATTTAACTGACTTTGAACATGGCATGGTTGCTGGGATCAGATGGGCTGGTCTGAGTATTTCAGAAACTGCTGATCTACTGGGATTTTCACACACAATCATCTCTAGGGTTTACAGAGATGGTCCGAAAAAGGGAAAATAACCAGTGAGCGGCACTTGTCTAGGCGAAAAGTCCTTGTTGGTGCCAGAGAGCAGAGGAGTATGGCTAGACTGGTTTGAGCTGATAGAAAGGCAACAGTAACTCAAATAACCACTCATTACAACCAAGTTGAATGCACAACATGTCGAACCTTGAAGCAGATGGGCTACAGCAGCAGGAGACCACACCGGGTGCCACTCCTGTCAACTAAGAACAGGCAACTGAGGCTACAATTCACACAACAAAACTGGATAACAGAAGAGTGAAAAAGCGTTATCTGGTCTGATGAGTCTCGATTTCTGCTGTAACATTCTGATGGTAAGTTCAGAATTTGGTGTCAACAACATGAAAGTATGGATCCATCCTTTCTTGTTTCAACGGTTCAGGCTGGTGGTAGTGGTGTAATGGTCTAGGGAATATTTTCTTGGCACAATGTGGGCCCCATTGTTTAAATGCTACAGCCTACCCGATTATTATTGCTGACCATGTCCAACCCTTTATGACCGCAATGTACCCATCTGGTTACTTCCAGCAGGATAATGCGTCATGTCACAAAGCTCAAATCATCTCAAACTGGTTTCTGGAACATGTCAATGAGTTCACAGTACTCAAATGGCCTCCACAATCACCAGATCTCAATCCAACAGAGCACATTTCGGATGTGGTGGAGCTGGAGATTTGCATCATGAATCTGCAGCTGACAAATCTGCAGCAACTGCGTGATGCTATAATGTTAGTATGGACCAGAATCCCTGAGGAATGTTTACAACACCTTGTTGATTTCCAGCACCTTGTTGAATCTATGCCACGAAGAATTATGGCAGTTCTGAAAGCAAAAGGGGGTCCAACCCAGTACTAGCAAGGTATACTTAATAAAGTGGCCAGTGAGTGTAAGATAGCCAGCTTGATCTTACTTGTTCAAATCACTTTGTAAGCTAATTAAACTATCTACACTTCAATTGAAAAAAGATATAAGAAAAAGCTGAACCACACCTCAGAGTACTTTGGAATGTTCAATATTAGAAGATTATATATATGACTTATTTTGATGGCAATTTCTTTCCAAAACAGTGTTGGATTTGTAATGTGATAAAGTGGAAAGGTGCAGTTACTTGGTCTGTGTTCTTTTGAACAGGGCAGGACGCAGATTGGGCTAAGCGTTTTAAAGGTTGTTTTAAAGTGGTGATCACATTAGTTTACTCCTAAAACTGAGGTACCGGCTTTAACAGCTTTATTACAACTCTATTACAGATGTGGGAATTTTATAGAGTCTCTTATTTCTCTGAATCAAAGGCATCTTGCCATTGGGACTGGAAGGCAGTTGAGAAAAAATGATTAACTAACTGGGCGACTATTTGTTTTCTGGTGCCGCACTTAATCTGTGGGCGCAACAAAGCTTAGCAGTAGGGCAGGGACCTCAATAGACATGTTGATAGGGGCAGGTCAGCTCTGTTATTGCTTTTTTTTTTACAATATATATTTTTGTTACTGTTCTCCTTCCACTCCAGGTATTTGGTAATGTGTAGAAAATGACCTGGGAATTCACCTTGAATTTGTTCTGATGCTGGCCTTAGACATTTCAGCAGAAATTCCTTGTTTCTTATTTTAAAATAGTGTTTCAATGTTACCTTCTGGTAATACATCTACAAGCCATTATTATATTTAATTAAGCATTTATCATTTAGATAAAGTTCATTATGGAAACATGAAAAATAAGACTCAATGTATATATTTAACTAAGCATGCTTGCAAGAGCTTTTGTCTGTAGTAAGCAGAGTGAGAAAACAAGGGAGTGAGTAGCATTTAAAGCAGAAAAGTAACATTTCATTCTTGTTTACTCATGTTGAAATTTAGATGGATTAATGAAAAGCTTTGAGGCTGGTTAGACTGCATGTGCCCCATGTGTGCTGTGGCTGTGTGGTGGTGGTAGTAGCGGAGTATGGTACTCCAGTAATATGAACCAGTTTCTCTTTATTCCTTGATTTGTCACACCCAGTAGTTTAACCCCTGTTTTGCAACAGCAGCCATGGCTGAAGTTTCTTGAACTAATATACCAGCACTAAAACAAATTGGGGCACTGGGATGTCATCACCATTTTTAACAGATAATGAGATGAAAAATTATATAACCTCTCAGTCAAAAGAATCAGTTCTGTAAACATTTGATATGTTTTTGAATTGTTGCAAGAACTGTACAGACAGTGAAAATAATCTTTTAAAAAGGAAAAAGTACCAATCCCACGGAATCTCCAGATGAAGATTGACAGGTATAGACACAAAACTTTTCCAACCATTAAACACTAAACAGTTGCAAAAGTACAGTAACTTTGTTTAATCACCTAATTAAAGACACAGTGTAATATCACAGGTGTTGGGTCAAAGCAGTGAGTCAGTGTGGCCTTTGAGAAACTGAAACTGGAATCTGCTTCCTGCAAGGAAGAACCAACATACTTTTGATCATGTTCTAGGAAAAGCAAATTTACTCAGCAAATTAATGGGTTTAAGAACATAAGCTTGATTTTACATATTCATTGAATGCAAAATCTGTTCAAAACATTACATTCATTTACCGGTTGGTTTATCTATTTATTTTTTTTATTACCACTGTAATCTAGTTCTGAGTTGAAGGAAACAATATACATTGGCCCAAAGAAGTCAGATGTAGATCATAGATAGATCATACATAGATATTGTCATATCTGCAGTTATACTTGGCCAAATCTAGGGAATCTAATTAAGGGAATTTAAGCAGGTTCCAGGAAAATAAAAGTGAAATATGCGTAAACTTCACACAATAGACAATCCAGAGATAAAAAACTGGGAGAACTAGACTGTTGGAAGTATGCAAATGGAACAAACACATATATTAGAATTACTATTATTATTACATTTTTTTTTCAAGCTAAAACCTTTTTGTTTTGTACAAAGCAATGAATAGTGTGCTGACATGCAGTATTAACCATGGATAATCCAAAAGCTAAATACCATGGTATCTGATGTCTTCTATTTCATTTCATCCATCCATCTACTTCAGGGTTGCAGAGGGTTGAGATATATCCTAGCTTCTGGAATCAGCCCTACCTGGTGTGCAGGTTAATAAAAATGGCAGACTTATGCACATACCTGTATACTGACAATAGGCTAATTTAAAATAATCGATAAACTTAAAAGTTGTGTATTTTGGCTATGTGTAAACAACTGAAGTACCTGAATGAAAATTCATACACATACTGCAAGGATATGCAAGCTGCACACAGACAGTTCCAAGGCTGAGTTTCAAACCCAGGACATTATGGGCTGTGAGGCACTAACACCTAACCATGTCTTAATTTAAAATTCAATTAGGTCATTTGTTAGTTTAACAGAAAAAAACAAACCTGTCAAAAGTGTTTGTGATAGATTTACAATGACTTTCCTAAATCACAGAGGAAACAGAGTTCACTTTAGCAGAGCATAGATATAGTAACATATATACATTATACAATCTCTCATACAGTTTTGAAAAAAATATGCTTGGAAAAGAATATTTTTTTTTCTGTGAGACAATTTAAGGAGATGCATACAAGCTGCTGGAAAGGGCAATAATTCCATCCTGGCTTTTATTTCATACTCAACTGCCTACTGTAAGTGAGTACCAAAAATGATCTAATTTTTAAAACCTAGCAGGAGTCCAAGTATCATGTGAGCAGACATTATAGAGTATGACAACTCACACACATCCACCATTAATAAATTAAATATATAAGCTTTAAAACAAAGTGGACAGACAGAAAAGTCTACTTCACTGTATAAATGTTTCTTGTAGATTATAATTAAAATTTTTCAACATACACTACCATTCCTACCTGGCAGCCTTGTTTTCTTTTTTTGCCAGATGGCTCATGGAAGCAGACCGTGTGCAGCTCATTTTGTCATCAGTATTGGCTAATTTAGCTTTAATTTAATCCTGTAACTAATATTCTGCTAGGGTCTATTGTTTTGTTTGTGTTTTTCTATCATGAATTTAATTAGAAGTAGAGGATGTTTTTATTTAAATCAGAACACATTAAATTATATTTCCTTTTTCAAGTTGGTGAGCTAATCTGTGATATTTCTGTAAATCTATTCATCTGTTCATTTTCTTAACTTGCTTATTATAATTCGAGGTTACCTAGGGTTGAATCATATCCTGAAAGCATCAGGTGCAAGACAAGTACAAACTCTTTACTAAGCAACAGATGCACCTGAAAATGTTGTCTTGAATTTCTTGTCTTTCTGTAATTTATTCTTATTTCTGTTGTGCAAAATATTGAAACATTACAGCTGTTGAAGACAACAGTTTGTAATAATTTTAAGATTAAATTTTACTTGTAAAAAATGGAGAATAAAGAAGTTTCAGTTTTAGGGTTAAAAAGAAACTAAATAAAAATATTTTTTACACTAATCATGTGTGCAATTGACAGCGTCTTTGAAGAGATTTAATTATTTAATGAGATGCCCAATGGGAAAGTAGTTAACAGGAAAGGAAGAGTGGTAAAGGAGAGGTTAAGGATCCAGTGAGGCTCTAAAAGAAGAAGGATCCTGGGAAAACACTAGACAGCCTACAATTTAGCAAGTGGTAGGAATATCTGACCTTTCACAAAGGTGTGAAAGAAGCCTTAGAGGACTGTCGGGAAGTCAAAACGCCTCCTGGCTGACAGAGACAACAAATGGCGAGACTAGTTTGCCTTTATGTATGCAAGGACTGGAAGAAGACATTTGTGTCCTTCAAGCCTGTTAAATGAGAGCATATGGTCCCAGAGCAAAAAGTGTAATACTGTTTTACTCTTTAAAGTAAGAGACTCCATAGGTTTTCTGATATAATATTTAATGTCTACTAAATGTTCACAACATAAAGGAATTCTGGACTTCACAGAAAGTGATACAGCAATGGGTTTAATGCTTTCTCAAGGTAAAGAGCTCTTTGAGTCTTGAATGAGGAGGTGAACTGGGTCAAGGGATTACTGGTAAAAACAGTATCACGACCTATATGGGACTTAAAAATGCAATGGTAGCGGAACAAAAATAAGAAAAAGAGGAGAAAGATAGATGGATGGAAGGTGAATAAAGGGAGTGATCTGTGAAATTTGACATTTTAAATCTGCAGATCAGCAGCCGTGATACATAGGAATCCACATCTGTATAGCCAGGCCCAGAGAGGCAGCAGATTGTCTAATTTTACAGGCTATTTTGTACTTAAAAACATTTGTCATGTCATGTAATTTTCAAACCCATTTAATTCAGACTAGGGTCACTGGGGGTGCCGGAGCCTATCCCTCCTAGCATACCCTGGACAGAGTGTCAGTCCATCGCAGGGACAACACACACATACACTAGGGCCAATTTAGCTTTTCCCCCTCATGCTCTTCTTTTTTGCACTTATGTTGAGTTTGTTAATAAATAAACAATGTTTGTATTATTTTGGCTGCAATGTGAAAATGCTCCTTTTGGTTATGCTGCCTGTCTATCCATATCCTTAACCTGAATAATTCAATTTAGGGTTGTGGGGAGCAAGCTCCTATGCTACCAGCATTTGCAGAGAGGCAGGAAACTACAATGGATACCATTTAATATACATAATTTTGAATAATTCTTCTCAGAACAATGTAATAAGGTAAAATATGTGTTATAGTATAATGAATTTAAACTAAATATTCTTGTGCTAATTTTTTTTCGGCTTCCTGTCAGGTAGTCCATATACTGTAACTGTGCTTAAAAATGTTTTTCTTCTTTTGGTAATGCAACTTTCTATCAGATTTTTTTCAGGAACCACTTTAATTGGTGATTAGTGAGACCAGGATTGAAAAAATGCATTCAAACGGGCAATAGTGAAACATGATGTAGACAGGGTGTGATGTAAAATTATCAGGGGACTAAGACATTGCATAGTTTCCAAAAAGAAAACAGTCTTGTTTGTGAACATATTCAAAATCACTAAAAGCTGCTCTAAAAAGTCATATTCTTATAAAAATATATGCTATTAAAGTCAGCTCCCTTTCCGGAATAAAAAGACTAATTTTGGATGTGGAACACTGCCAGCTGCTGAATTTATGAGCATACAGGAAGTCCTACAAGTCCTGGGAACTGTGAGTTTCTGAGATATGTTTTAAAAAGCTAAACCACAAAGGATCTAATTTCTTGAAAGCATGAGATATCTTATGACACCAGCAAAAAAAAATTACGGAAGGACAGTGTGGAATACTTGGCCTTAAAATTACTTATCAGGCCATAACATAGCTGAAAAAGAAGCTGAGGTTAAGATACTAAACAATGGAATTAAATAATGGTGCCAGATTTTGCCTTAGAAATTTCAGTACTGCAGAATTGTGGATTTAATTGATGAAGCAAACAGAAGTTCACAAATTGTCCTTACAAGCCTAAGAATGATAAAACAGATCTACTGTGGAAAAAGAGCACAATTTTTTATGATAAATGACAGCAAGTTGCACAAGGAAAGGGAACCATTTGGGTTAAATAGAAAGTACAATCTTTAAACAACTAAATTTGCATAAGTCAAGTTGGGGAGCACGCATTGGTACAATGCATTGCCACACCCACTACACGATGAAACAACTCGGGATCCCGGTTGGCAACCCCCCCAGGCAGACACACGGTCCTGTCCCATCTTCCAGAAGTGACCCTCTATCTGTCACAGACAGGTGTTATGTGGGCGACCCCTTGGCCTGGTCCAGCCACTTGGGTCCTGCGGATCTTACGAGCTGAATCACCCTCGGGGAAACGCGCCACATGGCTTTAGTGCCGTAACTGATGCTCCATCACAATGCAGGTAATGTGCCTCATTCGGGACTCCATGAGCAACCACTCATTCAACACAAAGTCAAACCAACGGTACCCAAGGATTTTCCGGAGAGACACAGTACCAAACAAGTCCAGTCTTCATCTCAGGTCACTGGATAGCACCCATGTCTTGTAACCATATAGCAAGACAGGAAGCACCAGGACTCTAAAAACTTGGACCTTCGTCCTTTTGCATTGATATCTGGAGCGCCACACACCCTTTTCCAGCGACCTCATGACCCCCCATGTTCTCCCAATCCGTCTACTGACTTCATAGGAAGAGTCACCAGAGACATGAATGTCACTGCCAAGATAAGTAAACCTCTCAACAAGGTCGACACTCGCTCCGCAGACAGACACACTGCTGAAGGCTGTGCCTAAGAGGTCATTAAAGGCCTGGATCTTGGCTCTTATCCAGGACACTCGCAAGCCCAGAGACTCAGACTCCTCGCTCAGTCTCTCAAGCGACGCGGTCAGAGTCTCCATTGACTCTGCGAAGATCACAGCTTCGTCAGCAAAGTCAAGATCCGTGAATCTTTCTTCACCAACAGATGCCCCACAGTCACTGTACCCCACGACCTTACCCAACACCCAGTCCATACAAGCACTGAACAGAGTAGGAGCAAGAACACACCCCTGGGAAAAACTGGGAAAAACACAGAGGTTTTGCCTCCACTCTGCACAGCACTCACTGTACCAGTGTATAGGCCCGGCCATAATATCCAGCAACCTCAAGGGGATCCAGCGAACCCTTAGGATGTCCCACAGGGCAGCTCGATCAACTGAGTTGAACGCTTTACGAAAATTGACAAAGGCTGCAAAGAAACTCTGCCAATATTCACATTTGTGCTCCATGAGAACCCTCAGTGCCAGGATGCGGTCGATGGTAGACTTCTTAGGCGTAAAACCAGACTGTTCTGGTCGTTGGTAGGTGAGCAAGTGATCACAGATCCTATTGAGGATTCCCTTTCTTGATAGGGAATTTGCATAAAACAAAAAAATATGTATTTTGTCAGATTTTCAGTTTTCTATGTGGCACTGAAGAACAAAACTGAAGTTCCAGAGTTAACATTTTATATTGTTCACAGAACATGTACACACACTCACAATCTCCAACATAGTGGGCTAATTCCATTCATTCATTCATTCTCAGACCCACTTAATCCAAATTAAAGTTGTGCAAAATAGTAAAATACAATTACTTTTGTTAATTCTAAAAATATAACATGCACAATACAGAGTCATCCCATGTAGTATTTTATCTGACATCATAAAGGTGATGCTCCCTCAATCACTACAGTTTCTTAACCTAACTGGGTTAATCTCTGAATCAGGTGTCAGTCAGCCAGAAACAAACCAGCCATAACTTGCAATAGGAGTATTTGGCAAAGTCATTAATTTAATATTCTTTGTTTCAAATGGAGGATGAAGATGATGATGATGAGGAGGAGGAGGATGATAATTACTGCAAATACTGAAATATACAGGCATACAAAATAATTATATAACCAGAGTAAAGGAGCAGTATTTTGATCCAGAACTGGAAAAAGCAGGGGAAGGGTCATTTCTATTATGTATGTCTAGCCGTCCCCCACGGCTCTGCCCGCGTAGTAGTGAAACAGGACAGTGAGGAGGGCTCTGCCCAGCTCCCCACTCCTGACTTCACACTTCTCTCTCACCTCGGGCCTGCTGCCTCTGCCGCGGATTAGCACAAATATATCGCTCCTACCAGCGAACTATGATTCTTGGCGTGATGAGAGAAGTCGCAAAATCAACTAGAATGTTCAAGCAAATTATAGAAAATAACCCAATCTAAATCCATTAAGTAGTTCTCTTATGAAAAGTGGCCATATATACCGACAGACATTGGATTTTACAGTATATATATAGAGACAGTGCAAACAACTACAGTGTGTGTCATGGCATGGGAACAGAGAGGGTGCCCTGTGGCATTTCTAGTCTACCATTATGCAGCTGCTACTGCACTAACTCAATAGTCCGCACAGGGTGTGCAGCTAACTATAAATGATATCACATATACATTCCACGGAGGTGGTAGCCTTGTGTGACTAATTATTATTTTGCTGAAAAACTGCATTAGCCAGACTTAATACAAAATCATAAGTTGGATTTCTGCTGGTAGTTTAATTAAAAAGTTAAATTGCCTATAACTAAACAGCATTTCATATCATAACACATTCTGTTCATCATTGTCTGGGTCATCTACATGTGTCAGTTTCAATGGGAATCATCACTGAAGATGGCACAGTGCCACTTCATGACAGCATAGCAGTATGACAGTCAGTGTGGTGTAGTGGTTAAGGCTTTGTACTTCAAACTCTGAGGTTGTGGGTTCAAATCCCGCAACTGGCACTATGCGACCATGAGCAAGTCACTTAACCTGCCTGTGCTCCAATTGGAAAATGAAAAAGAAATGTAACCAATTGTATCATAAATGTTGTAAGGCACCTTGTATAAAAGCATCAGCCAAATAAATAATATCCATCTAGACATTGTCACTGCTCTATGGCAATCAAAGGAACCATAAATGGTGTCCCACCTCTGTAAAGTTACGTGACAGTAAACAGCTGGGCTTCTCAGCTCTGCATGTCACAGAAAAAAGAGGTACTGTCATAGCAGATCCTTTCCAACAGATATGAGACCATTTCTGCAGTCAACATAGCAATCATTTCCTAACGTCACATGTGTATAGCTAATATGTAATGCAGTCACTTTGGGCCACCTGATGGATATATCCTGTAAGTTAGGTGTGCTGTAATGGCAATACAAGTGTCTGCTTATATGATCTAAGTTATAAGTTCTATGATTACACAAGTTTACAGAGTTCTAATACATATACTTTAAATAAAGTAAAAAACTTGCAAAATTACTTATTTTCCACACCTTGCTATGTTAACCAGCTTTGCCAGATCAATAAAAAGTCTGCTTTTTAGTATAATTATGTTATTGACACAGAGTGTATTTTCTGAAATGCAGAAAGTTTTAAATATTGTCCAAGCATAGATGACTTCTGGTTCAGTATATAAAGTGACTCCTTCAGCATTTTAAAGTATTGCTTTATGTTGTGCCACTTTTAACTTTTTTTAATCACTTTACATTTATATTTTCTTCCAAAGAGTTATTATCATTTAAATTATAAAATTATATTGAATATTTAGTCTGTGACAGATTTTGCTTTTACTGCATCTCTTCCTTTATACAACATATTCTAAAATGTCTTTCTTTTAACTCTGTACATAGTATTCTATGTTTTTTTTGCCTTTATAATACTCTTATTTCATTTTGAGAGAAAGCCTATTATGATTTATAATTTACTAGTATTTCTGTATTTTTGTTTTTATTTCCTTTTTGTATATTACTTTCCTCTCAAGTACTTTTCAGAATGCTGTGCATTATATTTAAACGGTTGCTTTGTATTAAGCAAAATGTAGGGTGAAATTTCATACAAAATTTATTATTTCAAATTAACATTGACTGGTTATTTAATAACGTAATTAGAACGAAAGGCACAATATTTTACACATGGTATGTAGAAGATATTTCAATTTAAAATAATACTTTTAAGCAATCTAAACCCCTTGGTTAAAATTCTTAACATATACAGTAATCCAAAGAACTTTTTTTCATGTTAAACATATTAATCAATCTTTAAAATCACAACTAAATTTAGGGTCTGTCAATAAAATTTATCTGGTGGCTAATTCATAGGTTTTTTACTATTAAACCTTCACCTTAATTAAGAAATGATTGTAAATCAGATCAATACAAATGCTGTAAATCATGTCTCAATCTAATGACACACAACTCCAAGAACTTGGGTTCATTTGCTGACTTGATCATTGTTGATATGGAGTTTGCATGTCTTCCTCATGTTCACTTGCATTTACCTCCCACATTCCAAACACAGATATTGTAAGTTAATTCTGAATGCCAAAGTTGTTCACATTGTGTATGTGTAAGCATGAATGTGTGTGTCAGCCAGAATAGACTGCTGTACTTCTGTTGGGTTGTCTAATGCCTTGTGTCTGATTCAATTAAAAGACATTTTGAATCCCTAAAAGAGAGAAATCAGACTCAGAAAAATGTATATAAAGTATATGCAAAAAGTAGGGATGCAAAATATGCAAAAGTTAATATTTTAACACATCTGAAAGTGGAAATGTGATCTAAAAACAAACACAAATTACTTTGCATATATTTGTTTCAACAAATTAAGCAAAAATGCAGTTTCCTTGCAGTGATGTAAAGTAAATGAAGGCCCAAACTTCAACACCCAGTTTTTCCAATTGTTCAGAAATAACATCATGTACATGTTATTTCTGTCTCCCAGTTATTTACTGTACATTGATTAAGATAGAATATTTTCATGTTTTCATATGGAATTTCTTCAGCTGTATGATTTTTCAAGAATTTCCTTGCATGTGTCATCTGCTACAAATCTCCCTTCGGCATTTCAAGAGGATAGACATTTGGACATGGAGTCTGATATTAGAAAAAATCTCTTTGTTTCTTTCTTTAGTCTCTATTCTGTTGCTGAACTGATTTGGCTGTTTTATACCATCACCTCTTAGAAGATTCATAACGTAATATACTCTGTATTAATTGTACTATGCTCAAGAATACTTTCTGGTGTTAATAACTGACTTACTGATAGCAGACTGCCCAGCCCTGAAGCACCAATGTAGTATCACATCATTACACTCTCCAGTACAACAGCAGTCTTGAGTTAGTGCCATTCATAGTGGTTATAGTTGTTTTGCACCAGGATGATCTTTAGCAAAGGTCACTTGCACAATTAAATTTTTTTGTAAGAAAAGATTTTCCACTTCTTACTTTCCCAAGAAGGGACACATACTTTTCAACAGCAGACTCGTGCTCCTTCTCATTGACTGTGGAAGAAACACATTTGAATTTTCTAAAGCTAATGGGGTCCTATTCTATCTGAGTGTCTTTTGCTTAGCTGGATTTAGTAGAGTAGACCACTTTTGTTTTCCATTATGCGATACAGTTAATTTCAAATTCATCAGAAATTCCTTTGTAACTCCTTACAGACACATGGGAATCAACACTTTCTGTTCTACAGACCTCTAGAGGTTCTGTTGATAATTTGTCAAAGCTTTTTTTCACAACAAATATGCTGCAGTCACCAAATTCTTTCCTGGAAATTTGCTGTGCAGCTAGTCTACATGAATACTCTTTTCCCAATGCACCATGATGATTTGCAAGCATGACATCACAGCACAGTATTACAGAAATATGCCTTTTTTGTTTAAATTGTACACTGAGTTTTCCAGAAGTAAGTATCTATATATATAATTCACTAAGCCGCCGACAAGTAGACACCCATGGAAAGCACGCAAGACAGCCACGCCCACCAACTCTAAGACCATTGGATACGACGACAACTCGCAGAGCCACGCCCACCAACTCGGACGCGACGCCTCAGAAAACACGGCGTCATTTATATTTGTCTGTGCTACAGTCCACATGCACCTCTGAGCCACGTTAACTTTTCAGTTACGACATATGACCGTGTGCACCATCGCAAACTGTTTAACAGGCTACATACAGCAATTCGCTTCCGCAACAAACATGCGTCTTCTTAGATGGTCCTGCAGGAACACGGAAAATGTTTCCCCGCCCACCAACACTCCTTATTCCCCAGCCCGTGTCCACTCTCGCTCTCTAAGCATTCACACTGCCTGCTCATGTGCCCGGACGCAACAACTCACCGACCAACCCGTAAGTCGCTTTCGTCTGTGCTAGGAGTCCACATGCACCTCTGAGCCACGTTGACTTTTCATTATTCTTTTCGGTTACGACACCCGACCGCGTCCACCATCGAAAACCATGGGAAAGGAACAACGAAGCCCCACCCAGAAACTCTACCCCTCCTCCCACGTGATAGGGAACGCACCTCAGAGCACTGCCCGCCAACTCGAACAGCTCATCAAACACATACTCACTCGCTTTGGTCTGTGCTGCGGTCCAAATCCAGCTGTGAGCCACGTTGACTGTTCATTTGCCCTCCATGGCTACCGCTTCAAATGTATTTCATGGAAACAACACTTCTTTCAATGTTATAGAAATTCCTGCAACCACATGGCTTCAACCTGCACAAATTACACCTACCCCCAACTGACATTCCTCCACTGTGTCATTCATCTCCCACCTTCGATGCTCAGGCTGAACACTCACACGCTATAGAACACTACGACAAACTCAACACAGAACAGAAACACGCTGTTGATACTATTTTACACGCTGCATATAGCAATTCCTATCCCTGATGCTTCTTCTTAGATGGTCCTGCAGGAACAGGGAAAACCTTTGTGTACAAAACCCTGATTCATACCATCAGAGCTAGGGGAGACATTCCTGCAACCGTAGCATCTACAGGAATAGCTGCAACATTATTACCGAGTGGATGAACTGCCCATTCTGTTTTTAAAATACCGTTGAAGCTGAATACTACTTCCACATGTAACATCAAACCTTCCTCACCGCATGCTCAACATCTTCTACAATCCAAAGTTATTATACGGGACGAGGCACCAATGACACACGCATACGCATTCCAGGCAGTTGACAGGTTATTACGTGACCTCACGGGTCACACGCAGCCTTTTGGAGGCAAAACAATACTATTGGGTGGAGATTCCCGACAAATTCTCCCCGTCATTATGCGTGGCTCCCACGCACTTACTGTCGCCAGTTGCATTAACAAGCACCCTTTGTGACGTCACATGCATGTTCTTACACTGACAACAAATATGAGAGCTCTTCCTGAACAAGAACATTTCGCACAATGGCTCCTAGATGTTGGAGACGGGATAAATGGAACACCTGTGACATTGTCTTCACATTGTTTTCCTTTAATTTCTGATCCCATTCAACAACTGTATGGCGACATCGACTTCTCAACTGTCACTCTGGAACAACTCAGCACGCAAGCTATATTAAGCGTCACCAACGAAGACTCGCTATACCTTAATGAACAAGTGCTAAAACTTATCCCTAACAACAAGGTGACTTTCACGAGCGTGGACTCCATCGTCACAGATGATCCTGCAGATCAACTTTCATTCCCCGAGGAATTTCTTAATAGTCTTACTCCTACTGGCATGCCTCCACATAAACTCAAAATTAAAATTGGATCCGTCATCATGCTTCTCAGAAACCTCCTGCCTGCAAAAGGTCTTTGTAATGGCACTAGACTGTCTGTTACCACCATTCACCGCAATGTACTGGAGTGTAAAACTATCACAGCTGCTACCTCACAAACTCTCCTTATTCCCTGGATATGCCTGACCCCATCAGATTCAAATTTGCCTTTTACTTTTACCCGAAGACAATTTCCTGTTCGATTGGCATTTGCGATGACAATTAATAAGGCACAGGGACAAACTTTCAAAAAGATATGCCTGTATCTGCCAAAACCAGAGTTGCTCTCTCCAGAGTTCCATCTTTTCATTCTCTTTCTGTTGTATCCTCAAACCCCCCCCCTTTTAGACAACTGTGTCTTTCCAGAAGTGTTCCGCCATCAATAAATAATTATGCGGCGTTTGTTATGCCGCGGGTTCGCTATTGTGTTGTATTTTGCTCTCTCCAGAGTTCCATCTTTTCATTCACTTACTGTTGTATCCTCAGACCAACCCCTTTTAGACAACGGTGTCTTTCCACAAGTGTTTAGCATTCAATAAAAATAATTATGCGTGAGATTGAGCATTAACAGGTCTGTGATGCCCTTGGATGTCCCGTACTGCACGTGCGCTACACTGAATGGATCAACATGTGTCTACCCAGCGCAGAGAGGCGTGGGTAAGCCGTGGAATGCCATTCATGCTGGAAACCGGGGCTTGCATTTGTTCCCCACGAACGAGGAATTCCCAGTAAGTGCGGGTCATACAATCGCACTGATTACATCCCTGCCCTTTGTACATTCCCCCCGCTACTACCATGGTTGGGTGACACAAAACACGGCATCAATCCAGCTGTAAGCCGTGTTGACTGTTCATTTGCCTTCCATGGCCACCGCTTCAAATGTATTTCATGGAAACAACACTTCTTTCAATGCTATACAGATTCCTGCATCAGGTAACTGCACGCGTGCTACACTGAATGGATCAACGTGTGTCTACCCGGCGCAGAGAGGCATGGGTAAGCCGTTGAACCCCATTCGTGCTGGAAACCGGGGCTTGCAATTGTTCCCCACGAACGAGGAATTCCCAGTAAGTGCGGGTCATACGCTCGCACTGATTACGTCCCTGCCCTTTGTACACACTCCCCCCCCTCGCTACTACCATGGTTGGGTGACTTGGTGGATTATATATAGAAAAGCAGCCAGAACCGCAAAGAACAATGAAAAGTCTATGTGGTTTACAGGTGCATGTGGACTGTGCAAACGTGCATTGTTACAATGTTACTTTTCTTGGTCGTTTATTAAATTACGGATTTTTCAAATGTTAATTTTTTCCCTGTGCTTAAAAATCATTAAAAAAGCGGCCTGGTTATGTGGCGTATGGTACGCCGCGGGTTGGCTAGTTAATTATACTTTAGCAAAACATATTTGCATGTTGTAAGTTTTTAGCATATCAATGGATAACAGACACGTGGATTGTGTGATACAAGTTACAGGAAATGTGTTTTCTTTTCTCCATGGACGTTTTTCACATTGTTTGCATTGTCCAGCATTGGTCACTATTGGGTCCCATTCTGTTTGAATCTTTGTTACGTGCTTTTCCCATGAAAACATTGTATTAAATTTTTCTCAGCCACCACTAAAGACTACATGGGATGAGTAACATTTAAAAAAAATACATTTTTGGAAGGAGTATTCCTTTAACAATATTAAAATTAGCTAGATGTTTCATTAGTGTTATTCTCACATTTAAAGTTACAATACGTTTCAAAGGATGTATGTGCCTTGCTTTGTAATAGCTCTTTATGATCAATTCTGCCATTTCATGTGCAAGGGAACTACAAACTAGAAAACATCCAGCTAGAGATGACGGAAAACAGTTAAACAAAACCAGAAAACATTTAGGAGTTACAATTAACATTTGTATACAAATTATTGCAAAATTAGTTGTATAGCAAAGATTAAACATTAACACAATGGTATCATCTGCCCTGTTATGGTTGTCCATCCATGAACTAATTCTACTGGTTCAAAGAAAAAAGAGTATCTTGTCAAAGACAATCAATGCGTAAGAATTAGAGAAATGGCAGTGGAAGGTAAAAAGGGCACCAGATATTTATGCACAGCTGGAACACAGTTCTTACCTCAAGGTGATCTTCAAATTTCTAGACTGGAGATTTACTACACAAGTAAACAAAACTAATTTGACTTAATTGAACTCTTGTAACTTTCAATTTGTATCTTTATTGTATAATGAAGTGAATATGCTGTTTACTTTCGGTTTGACAGTTTTACAGTATATGTTTACTTTTTTCTGTTTGCTCCAATTAGTCTCCTGTTGAATTTAGCCTTTATGTCTATCTATCTATCTATCTATCTATCTATCTATCTATCTATCTATCTATCTATCTATCTATCTATCTATCTATCTATCTATCTATCTATCTATCTATCTATCTATCTATCTATCTAGAACACTTTGTGAATGGAGTGGTTACACCTTTCAACACTGACTGCTTTTAACATAAGTTTTGTAATTTTGTTAACTCCTTTTTGACTTTGGTTGTTTTCAAATTAGTTCTATAAAATAAAGATAGACTAATTACAAAAACTGTGCTATTTTTTCTATTTTGACCAACAACTGCTCAATTTCAAATCTTTTTTATCTGCCCATTGTACTCTTGTCAGCTTTGCAACACACATTGTGATGATGTGTAAATTAATAAGTATGATATTGTGATGGGAGACAATTGCATCGTAATTACCATATAAAAAGCATATTATTGCAACAAGTGTTTTATTAGATAACTGCAAGACCAACATCACTGAAATAAAATGACATAGCTTCTTCTGAATTAATATCTCCTGAAATGCAGTATACAGGAGAGCAAATTGTATTTTTTTGGTATATTTAAAACCTCTTACTAGGATCTCTAATTGTAACACATAAGAGTGCAATGCACTGTAAGTCATTTGGCAAAAATGATACATATATATGTAAAGAAAATCTATTCACACATTGTTATTGTTTTACCAAATAATTAAATGGAAAAAATTGATTGCATAGTATGAGATTTTATCCTATAGCATCAGCTATCAAGCAGAACTTCTCCAACTCTAGGAAAGCAACATACACAGCCATATTCATTCACACTAGGCCCATGTTGATTTGACAATCACCACAACTAGATATCTTTCAAATGTGGCTGAAGAAGTAGAATCTACAAAGAAAACTCATACAAACACAGGAGAACATGCATACTCTTAAGAGCTGACAGCACATCTGAGAATCAAACAAAGTTCCAAGAGATGTCAGGTGCTGTACCACAATATTAAGATACAAAAGTGCATAAAAAGCAAGTCTACAGCCACTAAATCATTTTCACTTGATTCAAAAATAAATGCAAAAAAAGTTTCAAGCCTGTCCTTCACAAGTTATACAATGACAAATGAAACAGATTGCAGAGTCAAGTGTTGTCACAAGGGAATGGAACTTCATTAGCAGTTTCACCTGTACACAATGTTTTGTCTAGATGTACATTTGCATGTGTATAGTTTCCTAATTAAAATCTGAATAAAAGCAAAGACAGAAGAAGTCATGCACATTGCTATTTAAAGTTATTTGAGAATACATTAGTGCTTGTTACTTATTTGATGCAGGAAGAACAGCAGGGCTAAGGAAATTACAAATTACAAATGAACTGATTAAACCATTTCAAGGGGTATCAACACAAAACTTTTTAAAAAATGTTATGTTGCATTATCTTGTGTGATAAAAATAAAATGAAATAAACAATCAACAAAGCTGAAACTTAAAAGTGCCGTATTAATGTAGTACCTCCCGGACATATCTGAGGCTAATTTTTTATTATTTTATTTAAGTTTAATTCCTTATGGTTACAGTTCTGGGTAGAGTTTTACCCAGAAGACAGAACGCTTGCATAGCATGGATTTAATTCCCCACTATCATGACTGCTGTTTGTAAATGATTATTTGAAGGCATGCTATTTATTTCTAAACCTTACTTTTCAATTACATTGCAAATGTTCTGTACCATATCAATATGCCATAGCCACCATCACTTCACTATAGTCAACAACGGGTTTTAAATACATCACCATATGGCAATAAAAATTAAGAAGGATATTATTGTTGAAGAATTAGTATATATAAGATTATTTGCTCCAAAATATCTTTATACATATAAACATAAATTTTTTGGTCTAAGGCTTCTCCCAGCTTAACTCCAGCATGGGTATCAACATTTTTGAAATATACTTGTTATCTAAAAGGTGATTCAAGTATTTGTGTAATAATGATAATTACTTAATATAATCATACTGTGAAACTATGGTAGTAGGGGGTTGTACCATGTTAGCCATTATGGATACAATGAGAAATCAAGCAAAAATGACACCTTTATTTGCTAACTAAAAAGATTACAATATGCAAGTTTTTGAGGCAACTCAGGCCCCTTCTTCAGGCAACTTAAGAAGGGCCCAGTGCTTCCTGGAAACCGTGCATGTTGTCATGTTTTTATGAGCTGCCTTGAAAGCTTACATATAGTAATCTTGTTAGTTAACCAATAAAAGGTGTCATTTTGCTTTACTTTTTATACTATGAAACTAAAATAAAAAATGCCATTTTTAAAAAAGTGTGGACTAAAACTTTACTTAGAATTGTATTAAAAATTTCAAATACGTGAAATTGCCATCCAGACCTCCTTATATTTGTTATTCATATATGTGTATTTAGAATTAACACATACCTTTTGAGTCACATCAAAGTATACTAACTTATTTAAACTGGTTTAGTATTGAACGGGTAGTACTCCATCCAGGTATTTTTTGTCAGTAGGGTTGTCAGGCTACATGAGCCCAGAATGCATTGAGTTGATAATTGCATGTGGGTGAATTGGTTATGCATGCACAATTTTGCAAATGCAGTTATCTCATTTTGCAAATATTCCGAAACTTGTCTTATTCCAAATGTATCTTAAAAGTGGAAGATGGCCCTTTGAGTTTTATCTTCTCAACGGTCCCTGCCTACTGCACATGGGGCTTTGCATTACAAGACTGCATTGAACTACACTACACAAGACAAATGTGCTGCAGTGGGTGCGCACGTCACGTGGTTGGTGGCGAGGCGTGCTGACGTAATCCCGAAGATATTTAATAGGCTGTAAAGGCGGGGCCTGTGACGTGATTTCACTGTCAAACATAAACTAGCACAAGAAAGCTAGCTTTAATTCAGCAGTTCTGGGGCAGTTTAGAAACTAAGGACGAGTAGAAGGAAACAATGAGTAACAAAGAATTATGTGAAACTACAGTTTCTTTTGACAGGAACAAACATATTTCTACACCGTAAGTGTTCAATATGCACACCCGTTACTGTAATTTTCACTACACAGCCCCACGCGGGTAACAGTAACACGGGCTGCCTAAGTCTACAGACGTTTTCTTTAGTTTATCCGTTTAGGTCTGGTTAGATTCATTCTACGTTTTTTTAACTGTTAAAGGTATTAACAGTATACCCACTAAAATCACAGGAAAATAACCGAGCAACATCGGTGAATTCTTGAGTTCACCATACCAATGCTCCAGCACAATGCTGTCCTGCCCCCACATGATGAAAGCACTTTTCACTTCACCTAAATAACATTGACAATATGAACATATATGAATGTTCTGTGATTGCTTCATTAGTTTACAGTCTTTCTTTATTTTCCAGAAATTAACGAATGGCGTTCTAAAATGAATCGCACTTAAAAAGAGGGGCAGAAATTGTTCGATTAAATTACATTCAGTGATACATAGTTAAATGATACGGGGAAACGAATGCATTATGAACACATGCAAACAATGAAATGCTAACATCGAATACTATAAACATGAATGTGTATACTTTTATATACTTTATATGGTTTACATACTGTACGAAAACAAGTAGAAACACACAGAAAAGTTTATTTCTACCTAAATGAACAGTATATGCAGCCAATTTAAATAATTCAGTAACTCGTAGAATGTATAACCCTTAATATGGTTAAATTATACTATATTGAAAAAACATGGTTAAATCGGGTAAATGCTTAAAACGAACAGGCAGAAGTGTTGCCTTAAACTTTTACGGGAAAATTTATAAGCAGTCTTTTCATAGGTGTACTGCTGGACAAATATTTTACAAGCAGTTTAAACACTATTATATTTAAATATTATATTTAAACTACATGTAAACCGTATTATGTTTATTTATAACAACATTCTACACGATTAACTTCAGGACACCTCTGTCTTAGTATTGTAGCTGCAGCCAATGGGAGAGCGCTGCTGATCTCAGTCATTCAAAACTGTGTTCACCTTAAGATCCAGTAACCTACACAGATTGCATTCCGGCGTTTCACTTACTTTTTAACGCGCTGATGAGCATATTTCCATCTTTGATAAGTTCTTTAATAAATTTGTTAGTTCGTTCCAACTCAATTTCGTGACATTTCAGACGATCCCTAAAGTCAGGACTGTCCAGAAAAGAATCGCTGAACTCCAGTGTTGGCAGACCCATTGTACATATGGGAAAGCAAACTTTAGCGGGTGACGAAAAAAAAAGTCTGAAATCCCGATTTCCCGAGAAGCGGCTCCTTGAGCTGTCCCAGAGAAGCACGGAGTTGTTTGAAACTTGCGATTTCTTCTTTTTAAAAAAAGTGTAACGTTTATTGTCCCGCTGCGGTGACTTACATTGTAGCCGCTTTCAAGTTTTTCCCCCTTCTCAGGCACTTCCGGCACTTTCTGTTGGTACTTTTTCTCAGTCAGTTTCTACGTGATCAACTTTGGAGAGCCATTCTTAACCAGTCCTTAAGTGACTGACTGACTCCTGGCGGCTTCTCACATGTGATTGCATTTAAAAGAGCTCTTCCCTGAAGGCATTTAATAAAACGGACAATTTAAGGAAAAGGCGAGAAACAGCCCCTTTTTAAATTCTTCATTTAGATACTGTTTTTTCTTGTAAGTGCGAACGGCTATTGCATGTTTTAATAACTTTTTTTTGGAGCTGGAATATACAGTTACTTTGTACATATGAAGCTGTAAAGTCATTTTTTTCTTTTTTATTAAACGTACTTTAATTTTAAAGGATTATACATTATCATTCTTTCACAAATTACACACATAGGCTACAACGCTTGCCTTAAGTAATGGGCCATGTGGGTACAGCATCTAACGCAATTTTAGACCAGCAGAGATAGGTAATATAGTTGTGACTAGAGTCATTTGACGCTGCATACTTTTAGCTCTCTAAAAATGTTAGAAATAAAATATAGTCAAAATATTTTTCCAAACTGCTAAAAATGGTTTTCGATATGCGGTTATTAAATAGTGAATGTTTGTGTATGACAAGATCTCTCCATAGTGGCTGAGATGTGATTACAGCTGTATCATATGTCACTGCGTAAATTGCTTTATTTCTTTATTTATGCCTTGTGGCTGCTTTCCTATCTTTCAGAGGCATCCCTAAGGCAGCTAGCAACCTGCCTGGATTATTCTGTCCCTTATTTAATGCACACAGCTGTTTTGCTTCGTTTTTTCTTTATACTAGTTTCTTACATTTTGCTGGTTTCAGTTTGAAACGCTTGTCCTGTGCTATAGCTACCTACATGGCTCTGCTTCTCACTATCACCATGCTCTTGACTTGTATATTTTCCTTTTCAAACCCTTAGTTCTGTCACAGCCCACCTAACTAATGTGCCACTACTCTCTAGAAGAGCAGAAAAGGATCACTCTTTTTCAGTTCTTGCTCTCAATCTGTGAAACGATCTTTGACTAAACATCAGACCTTAAGGCGCCACCTTGGGGAAAGTTAAACCATCTACTGCTCAGCTCTCTTACGGTTTCAGACAGCTTTGTGGCACTTCATCTGCTCCCGGTTTGTTGTTCTAATATCTATAACTTGGTCTTTTGCCATCCCGTCCTTGCCCTGACTGTACTGCACAGTATTAATTGTTGGTATTTAATACACCACTACTTGATAAGGTTCTCAATAAATGAAATGTATTCTGATTTTAAGTCGCCTTAGGTAAAGGTGTTAGCCAGATAAATAAGGATATTAAAATGCCTATGTGTTACACTGCTTTAACTTAATCATATTAAGAAGTCAATTAAATTATGTCAGTTGTTTGAACCAAGAAGTATTTTCTTAAGTTATAATTCAGGCATTATATGCTATTTACTGTATGTTGGTCTGTATTTGTAATATGTCTTTTGCAAATGCCATTATAAATTGTTACCTAAGGGCACTCAGTCATGTGACTAGTTAGAGTGGGACATTTTTGTTTTAGACCTTATAAAACAAGGACCAAATACCAGCTTTAAATCTGATCTGGAAAAAATGGATTGTCATAATCCAGTGTGTGAGTGCAAGTCAGACCATGTTTTATAGCTGTTTTTGCCTGTCATTTACAAAACAAACTACTACATGTAGCTTTGGTAAGTGAATTCACTGATGGATGGTTTAGTAGCTGCCTCAGAGTTCTTGGACCTGATGTTAATTCCCATTCTTCCTTGAAAAATATATACGCGTATTCTTTCCTTGTGTTAATCAGCATTTCTTTCCACGGAACAATGATTCAATGGCAGATATACTTGAGCTGTCAAATTAATGAGTTAGTGTGCTCTGAAATTGGCTTATATGGAAATTGTATAATGGGTTTTAAGTTATTGTGTACGTATTGTTGCTATGGGTCCCTTTAAATGGCATGACTATAAATTGACCTGGTATGAATAACTGCAGTACAGTATGTGTCTATGAATTTGCTCTTTGACAGGCTTCAGTGAAATCCTTTTTTGGTTGTTACTCTTTTCCCATTGCTCCTTGGACAGACTTTCACAACTTTGAATTCTGTTATGAAAAAGGACCAGGATTATAAAATATAAGAAGGGTGGAATTAACTGCCTCACAATAGGAAAATCAAATTTGGGCAGTATGGACCTTCAAAAAAATTCAACATGTTACAGTTTGTCTATACACTTGAAATGTTTTAGTCCATACTGCAACACAGCTTAAAAATGAGTAAAGAAATAAGAGAAATAAATCCAAATAGCCATATTGCACTCACTTCTTAATTTTGTAAGCTTAAAAATATAGTTTTTGGTAGTGAAAGTCTTTATTTTTTTGTATTTTTTGAATTTTGAATTTTGAAAGTTTACTGATTAGGTTTTTAAATTAGGAATCATTACATAGTAATAGGACAGTCTTGTAGTATTAATTTTTATTCAAAATGATTCCTCTCACTGTTAGTACTAGGAAATTTACATTACCAAAATAAAGGACTCAGTTTACTGCACAGGAACTAATATTTTGCACAACAGACAGTAAAATAACATTGACAAGAAAAAGGGGTGAAAATCAAGTGTCATATCTTAAAAATATTCAATTTAAACAATGAGCTGTTGGATTAAAACAGTAAATAATGATATAAAAGAAAGTATCAATAACATGTGAAGTCCTGTCCTTCAGTAACCTACATGTCAGATGTACTGTAGAATTGCTTTTAAAGAGAGAGAGATCTGCACACTTTTCTAAGACAGTTGCAAGTGGCAAAACTAGTCCAGAATTGAAGGAAAAATTTAGTGAAATTATTTTCAAATGTTCTATGACTCACATGGCATCAGAACACAGTACTTTCTGAGAAAACAGAGTAAGATATATGGCATATGAGATGACTTTGGTTGAAGAAATAATCCAGGAAAATGTAAATTAATCATCTTAGTCTAAGAATTAATTTTCTCTGGGACCAAACATTCTACATGTATAAGCATTTAATCAGCTGAGTTAATTCCTGCCTTATACAGTTCAGCAAACTTAAAGATTGTCTGTCAAAAAAGATGCCATATTACCACAATCTGTCTTTTGTGTGTTCTTATCATATTTATTATTCCTTCCCTAATGATCTGTGTATTAACTTTTGTGTCCCCATTTGTTTCATGGCAAAATTGCTACAAAGTGCTTAATTATAAGAAATGATATGGTAGGCCTTTCTCTGAAAGTGCTCTCTAGGTTCAGTAGACATGACCCCCACGACTCCAAAGTGTTTAGCAAGTTGTACAGCACTTTTCCTCCCTTTTATACTGTAAATATTACTTTTTGTATAAAACAAGTCACATGAAGTAAATATGCTATTGTTTTATCTGTATATTATAATTTCAAATTTTATAATGAATAATGTTGCCTGTTTTTCACAAACCAGAGCAGCATCCACTTTTAGTTGCCTGAGCATCTTTCTTTATTTAAGCTCACTTAAATTTGTTTACTGTATTGCTCAGACCTCCTCCAGTGTCTTTAGTCAAAGTGCCTTTATAGATGTCCCTTCTACATACTATTCAAAAGAAGCCAAATAAATGTATTGTACTATGAAGAAAGAGAGCAACAGAAAACTTTAGTGTCTGTGAGGTTAAAAGAACAAAAGAAAACTTTAATGTTTGTAAAAGAAGAGCAAAGGAAAACATTTGTGTTTGTATAAAAAAGTAAGAAACACTGTTTCTAGTGTAAAATGGAGAAATGCATGAAAATCTAAATATATGAACCATAGGGAAGATTGGATGTGTTTAGCCCATAGTGTTCTCTGTGTGCTGAGCACAAAAAATGAGGTTAGGTAATATCTGATTTATTTCGCGTGAGAAGCATGAGAAGGAACTCTGATCAGGTATTTGAAGAACTCATTTGAGCAAAAAAAGAGTTTTGATTTTAATCTTGACTATTTAGTTTTACGTTTATGCTATTCCTGTTTTTTTTAAGAATCCCATTATACAAAAAAAGGTATTAGGAAATAATTAAGTTCTCCCTTCATCTGCTTCTCATAGGAATCTAATTCTTTCTCTAAATAATAATTTTTACATATCATAGATCCTAGTATCTAGATATCAATATTTCTTATTCCTTTACTATGCAAAATTCTGGGAATTATAACAATAAATCAGGAAAGAACCGAGTGAAAAGTATATACCAAATCATGGAAGTGTGATGTAGTGGTTAAGGTATTGGACAAACCTTGAGGTTGCAGATTCAAATCCCATTACTGCCATTGTGTAATAATGAGCAAGTCACTTCACCTGCCTTTGTTCCCATTGAGAAAACAAAAGAAATGTAACCAGTTGTATCTAAAATGTTCCAAGTCGCCTTGGATAAAGGTGTCAGTCAAATATGTAAATGGGATAGTTGCCAAAAGCAAGGTATATGAGATTTTACTAAGGTTTTCAAAAAGAATTTTACACAGTACGACACAGACAAACTATTTCAAAAACAGAAGCTATTGGAAAGTGTATTAAGTGAATTTCAAGTTAGCTAATCAGTAGGAGGTAGAGCACAGGTAAGAGGAGACTGCTTCACACTGGGTGAGGTCATCAATGGAGTTCCTAAGGGGTCTGTTCTTGGACTGTTACTTTTTCAATTTATATTAATGGCAGATATTTTGGTATGGTTATTAAACATCTGAAACAGGTGATAATAAAATTGGAGGGAGGAGACAGAGAAAGTAATTTAAAAAGATCTAGACAGTCTTCAAAATTGGTCAAATTCTTATTGTAGAAAACTGCAAAATGCTGCATGTAGGTGTAATGTGAGAGGCATGGAGTTACATAATGCAACTTTTGAAAAGTATTTAATTAGTTTACATTGACACAACATTCTCATTGTCCAGGCAATGGCTGAATCACTTAAAAAGTCAAACAAAATGTCATGTGATATTATATATATTGAATGGCTATATTGAGAAATATTTCCACAAGGTGAATGAAAAGATTGAAGATATGCACTTTACCAGTTAAAAACTGCACAAGGTTTCCCTGTTATTGCTAGTCTAATCCATAGGGCATAAAATCACAGCTTTCATTCAAATAAGACCAAGAAGAGTCACAGGATAATATACAGTGGTGTGAAAAACTATTTGCCCCCTTCCTGATTTCTTATTCTTTTGCATGTTTGTCACACAAAATGTTTCTGATCATTAAACACATTTAACCATTAGTCAAATATAACACAAGTAAACACAAAATGCAGTTTTTAAATGATGGTGTTTATTATTCAGGGAGAAAAAAAATCCAAACCTACATGGCCCTGTGTGAAAAAGTAATTGCCCCCTTGTTAAAAAATAACCTAACTGTGGTGTATCACACCTGAGTTCAATTTCCGTAGCCACCCCCAGGCCTGATTATTGCCACACCTGTTTCAATCAAGAAATCACTTAAATAGGAGCTGCCTGACACAGAGAAGTAGACCAAAAGCACCTCAAAAGCTAGACATCATGCCAAGATCCAAAGAAATTCAGGAACAAATGAGAACAGAAGTAATTGAGATCTATCAGTCTGGTAAAGGTTATAAAGCCATTTCTAAAGCTTTGGGACTCCAGCGAACCACAGTGAGAGCCATTATCCACAAATGGCAAAAACATGGAACACTGGTGAACCTTCCCAGGAGTGGCTGGCCGACCAAAATTACCCCAAGAGCGCAGAGACGACTCATCCGAGAGGTCACAAAAGACCCCAGGACAACGTCTAAAGAACTGCAGGCCTCACTTGCCTCAATTAAGGTCAGTGTTCACGACTCCACCATAAGAAAGAGACTGGGCAAAAACGGCCTGCATGGCAGATTTCCAAGACGCAAACCACTGTTAAGCAAAAAGAACATTAGGGCTCGTCTCAATTTTGCTAAGAAACATCTCAATGATTGCCAAGACTTTTGGGAAAATACCTTGTGGACTGATGAGTCAAAAGTTGAACTTTTTGGAAGGCAAATGTCCCGTTACATCTGGCGTAAAAGGAACACAGCATTTCAGAAAAAGAACATCATACCAACAGTAAAATATGGTGGTGGTAGTGTGATGGTCTGGGGTTGTTTTGCTGCTTCAGGACCTGGAAGGCTTGCTGTGATAGATGGAACCATGAATTCTACTGTCTACCAAAAAATCCTGAAGGAGAATGTCCGGCCATCTGTTCGTCAACTCAAGCTGAAGCGATCTTGGGTGCTGCAACAGGACAATGACCCAAAACACACCAGCAAATCCACCTCTGAATGGCTGAAGAAAAACAAAATGAAGACTTTGGAGTGGCCTAGTCAAAGTCCTGACCTGAATCCAATTGAGATGCTATGGCATGACCTTAAAAAGGCGGTTCATGCTAGAAAACCCTCAAATAAAGCTGAATTACAACAATTTTGCAAAGATGAGTGTGCCAAAATTCCTCCAGAGTGCTGTAAAAGACTCATTGCAAGTTATCGCAAACGCTTGATTGCAGTTATTGCTGCTAAGGGTGGCCCAACCAGTTATTAGGTTCAGGGGGCAATTACTTTTTCACACAGGGCCATGTAGGTTTGGATTTTTTTTTCTCCCTAAATAATAAAAACCACCATTTACAAACTGCATTTTGTGTTTACTTGTGTTATATTTGACTAATGGTTAAATGTGTTTGATGATCAGAAACATTTTGTGTGACAAACATGCAAAAGAATAAGAAATCAGGAAGGGGGCAAATAGTTTTTCACACCACTGTAGTTACTGTATCTCTGGTGCAATGGCAGTAAACATGCAAGCTTTAAACACAACCATAGCCTATCACACTAAAAACAAAAGTCACGCAATTGCTCTAGGAACTATGGTTCCTTCTTATAATACTACTTCATTGTGTTATTAATTGAGTGGAAATGAGCAAATGTTGTGTATAAGCATGTACCCTGCATTGAACTGGCATTCACCACTCTTGTTTGGCTCATGCTTTGCACTCGGTACTGTTATTATAGGCACACTATGGTGTTACTGGATAAAACTGGATGGATAGGTAGACATTGTTTTTTATGGCCAAATCGGTTTTAATTCTATGACATGTGTTACATGATTTGCATTTAAAATAAGACAACTGTAAGTTTCTAGTCAAGCTGCACAGTACCTCAAATTATATAGATTCACTAGTAAATCTAAATTGTTTAAATATGAATTTATGTGTGTGTGTGTGTGCTCTACAATGGACTGCTGCAAAACTGGTTACTACCTTGTAACTGATGTTGTCAAATATTCTCTTATCTTTAGTTCTTTTGTAATACTTTACTGAATAAGAATTAAGAAGGCAATAAAAAAGGTCAAAGGCCATGAAGTCATACAGTGGCAGGTACATAAAATACACACAATTAAATTAATTTCATATTGCATTTAAGTGTGTCCAGTTTATCTTTGTTGTAGACAAGTCACTTAGAGGTAGGAATATGCCAGTCTATAAATATTGATAAAAGTGACACTGCAGTTTGTGGATTAATTACTTTGTTACTCTACAGCCTACAGGAAACATTTAGAAGTGTGTGATGGTGGCTCAGTGAATATAATAGCAGTTTTAATAACTTATGTCTCAGTTGAAAATTATTTTTTTTTGTGTGTAATTAATTGATTATTGGGTTTAAATGGCATAATTTAAATAATAAGCATATAATTTGTAAACCCACTTAATCCATTTCAGGGTTGCTAGGCACCAGAGCCTATCCACATACCATTTCATGCAAAGCAGAAACTAACCTTGGACCGGGCACCTGTCTTTCACAGGGCCTACCCACATTCACACTCACATAGGGCAATTTAAAATTGACAGTTAAAATAATTCCCACATCTTTGGAATGTGGGAAGAAAAGTGAAGTTAAACCTGTGCAGACCATGCAAAATCCATGCAGATAAAAGCCAAGCTTGGGATTCAGACCCAGAACACTGGATCTGTGAGGCAGCAACACTTAACACTGTATCACCACCATAAAATTAAACATGTAAAGTAAAATTATTTTCCCTTAAACACACTAAATATTGTCATGGTAGTTATACAGCAAAATATATTATTTAGTAATTATTCCCCTCTTTAATGGGTTAGGCCTAGTGCCTCCTTAATAAAATTATGTTAAAAGCTGAAAAACCCAAAGAGATGTAAGATAAAGAATCAAGGAAGAAAATGTGACAAGAAAGTTAAGTAGATATTGCATGCTTTTAGAGCATGACAAAGTATCCCAAACACTGTGTGAGAGATGGCCGGCAGCTTATCCTGGCCAACACATTCAGGCCACTAGGTGGAGTCCTCCCTGCAGTATGGAGGTGCCCCGGATTCCCGCAGGGCATCATGGGAGATGGAGTTCGACTTCACAGCCCTGCTGGGTGCCGTGGATACTATTGGGTTATGCTGCAGGGAGACTCAGGGATTTTTATTTTCCCTATAGCCCGGAAGTACTCTCAAGTCACGGGGACGGAAGAACAGAAGTACTTCCGGGCTGAAGAAAAATATAAGTCTTCATCTGACCCGGAAGTGCTATTGAATCGCATGGACTGGAGGACAGGAGCACTTCCGGGTTAAGGACTATTTAAAGGACTATGGGAAACCCAGAGAGCGGAGCCGGAGTTGGGAGGTAGAGTGACGGAGCTGCTGGGAGGAGAGGAGGATTGATTTATTATTTGTATTGAATTATTGATTATTATGGCGTATGTGGTGTCTACTGTGGCGCAATATCAAAAGGAAAAGAAATTAAATAATTTAAACCTGCTCTAGTGCTTTTTACCGCATAGCATGGTTTAAAACTGCTCTAGTGCTTTTTACCACAATATACCCATGTTTATGGTAGTTTCATGCTGCTACGGAAACCATTTTGTTACATCAATAAAAGCATAAGCTGAAATGAAAATGTTTAAATTGTCCAGATGTTACATTGAAGTTACACTGATGCTAAGTGAATCAGAAACAAAAATGTTATGCAAACTCACAAAAAGTAGAAAGATTGTGAGAATTTACAAAAGAAAACATACTTGTCTGCATCTGAACAAACATCAAAATATGCGATAAATACAATAGTTTATAATTTTTGAAGTTAAACACTTGAAAAATATCTTTTGGGTGTTTCCAACCATAAATACAGTATATTATGGTCATAATTCATACAATAAAGGTATTATTAAAGTGTACTTATTTATTCAGGAAATGATGTCATCAGGCCCAGGCAGAATTTCCTGTGGTTGGTTTGCAGAAGAAAGAAAGAAAGGGTTAGTGCACTCTGCCACCCTCTGGTCCAGCATGGAATTACCCTCTTTCGAGCCCTTTAGCTTCCTCCCATGAGCATGTGTGTGACAATATATATATATAGTCAAAGTCTGGTAGTCAGGTACCGCTGTGTATCAAGACTTGTATGGGATTATTATTAATAATATGCTTATGTGACTTTTTTTGCATCCAAACTTTCCAAAATACTTTTCTCCCCTAATACTCCAAATTAAAGAAGGGTAAATGTAATAATTATAAAACTTTCTATAGGGCAGCACGATGGCACAGTGGTAAGCGCTGATGCCTCACAGTAAGGAGTGGAGTTTGTGTGGAGTTTGCATGTTCTGCCCGTGTCTGCGTGGGTTTCCTCTGGTTTCCTCCCACAGTCCAAAGACATCGAGGTTAGGTGAATTGGCGATTCTAAATTGTCCCTAGTGTGTGCTTGGTGTGTGGGTGTTTGTGTGTGCCCTGCGGGGTTTGTTCCTGCCTTGCGACATGTGTTGGCTGGGATTGGCTCCAGCAGACCCCTGTGACCCTGTGTGAAGATATAGCGGGTTGGACAATGGATGGATGGAAAACTTTCTATTTGTAATAAATAGTAATAAACTGAGGACACTTTGATGGCATAGTGGTTATAGTTCTACCTCACAGAATTCAGCAAGCTGGGTTCGAATACCTCACCTGGTAACTCTCCAAATACAATATGCAGCTTCTCCTTGTGTTTCCATGTGGGTTTGATTTTGAGCTTGTACCCAGTGTTGTCAATAGGCTTTAGTCATCCTGTGAAACTGAATTGTAATAAACTGCTCAGGAGAATATTGTGTTATGTTATGTTAATCATAAACTTATATTCACAAGCATTATCTTGAATTTTGTAGTATGGATGCAATGATGTTGTTTTATTACCTGGATACCAAAAGTTTTAGCAAAAAGATAATCATTTGGGAATGTATTTTATAGATTAAGATGTATAATTTCAAATATTTACTAGCTCCTGCAGGATGTGGCTCTTGGGTTATTTGAGATACATGTTTAAAAATTTATTTTTCTACAAATTTACAATGATTTATACAAGGTAAACCTTCACATTACCAGTAAAAATTGCAGTTTTTGATTTGCTTCTTGTAAGAATTGTTGAATTGATTTAAAATATGGAGAAATAATTTCAACAAAGCCTTAGCACTTTGCAAAGGCCTTAATTATAAAAGTTCCAGTATTATTTAAAAAATAAAATTAACTTATATCTTGATTATGTATAATTTGTGGTAAACATAATTTATAATTTATGACTTGTAAATTTTCCCCTCCTCGAACCGCCACCTTATCGTGGTGGAGGGGTTTGCGTGTCCCAATCATCCTAGGAGCTCTGTTGTCCGGGGCTTTATGCCCCTGGTAGGGCCACCCAAGGCAAACTGGTCCTAGGTGAGGGATGAGACAAAGTGCGGTTCAACAAAACCTCCATGATGAATACAAAATTTGGACAGCGTTTTCCCTCGCCCGGACGCAGGTCACCGGGGCCCCCCTCTGGAGCCAGGCCTGGAGGTGGGGCTCGATGGCGAGCACCTGGTGGCTGGGCTTGCACCCATGGGGCTCGGCCGGGCACAGCCCGAAGAGGCAATGTGGGTCCCCCTTCCCATAGGCTCACCACCTATGGGAGGGGCCAAGGAGGTCGGGTGCAGTGTGAGTTGGGTAGTGGCCAAAGGCAGGGACCTTGGTGGTCCAATCCTCGGCTACAGAAGCTGGCTCTTGGGACATGGAATGTCACCTCTCTGAAGGGGAAGGAGCCTGAGCTAGTGTGCGAGGTCGAGAGGTTCCGGCTAGATATAGTCGGGCTCACCTCGACGCACAGCTTGGACTCTGGAACCAATCTCCTTGAGAGGGGCTGGACTCTCTACCACTCTGGAGTTGCCCCCGGTGAGAGGCGCCGAGCAGGTGTGGGCATACTTATTGCCCCCCGACTTGGAGCCTGTACATTGGGGTTTACCCCGGTGGACGAGAGGGTAGCCTCCCTCCGCCTTCGGGTGGGGGAACGGGTCCTAACTGTTGTTTGTGCGTATGCACCGAACAGCAGTTCGGAGTACCCACCCTTTTTGGAGTCCCTGGAGGTGGTACTGGAGGGCACACCTTCTGGGGACTCCCTCGTACAGCTGGGAGACTTCAATGCTCACGTGGGCAATGACAGTGAGACCTGGAAGGGCGTGATTGGGAGGAATGGCCCCCCCGATCTGAACCCGAGTGGTGTTTTGTTATTGGACTTCTGTGCTCGTCACAGATTGTCCATAACGAACACCATGTTCAAGTATAGGGGTGTTCATATGTGCACTTGGCACCAGGACACCCTAGGCCTCAGTTCGATGATCGACTTTGTGGTCGTGTCGTTGGACTTGCGGCCACATGTCTTGGACACTCGGGTGAAGAGAGGGGCAGAGCTGTCAACTGATCACCACCTGGTGGTGAGTTGGCTCCGATGGTGGGGGAGGATGCCGGTCAGGCCTGGTAGGCCCAAACGTGTTGTGAGGGTCTGCTGGGAACGTCTGGCAGAGCCCCCTGTCAGAAGTAGTTTCAACTCCCACCTCCAGCAGAACTTCGACCATGTCCCAAGGGAGGTGGGGGACATTGAGTCCGAATGGGCCATGTTCCGTGCCTCTATTGTTGAGGCGGTTGACCAGAGCTGTGGCCGTAAGGTAGTCAGTGCCTGTCGTGGTGGCAATCCCCGAACCCGTTGGTGGACACCAGCGGTGAAGATTGCCGTCAAGCTGAAGAAGGAGTCCTACCAGTCCTTTTTGTCCTGTGGGACTCTGGAGGCAGCTGATAGTTACCGGCAGGCCAAGCAGAAAGCGGCTTCGGTGGTTGCGGAGGCAAAAACTCAGGCATGGGAGGAGTTTGGGGAGGCCATGGAGAACGACTTTCGGACGGCTTCGAGGAGATTCTGGTCCACCGTCCGGCGTCTCAGGAGGGTGAAGCAGTGCAGTGTCAACACTGTGTATGGTGGGGATGGTGCGCTGCTGACCTCGACTCGGGACGTTGTGGGTCGGTGGGGGGGAGTACTTCGAAGACCTCCTCAATCCCACTAACATGCCTTCCAATGAGGAAGCAGAGCCTGGGGACTCGGAGGTGGGCTCCCCCATCTCTGGGACTGAGGTCACCGAGGTGGTCAAAAAACTCCTTGGTGGCAGGGCCCCGGGGGTGGATGAGATATGCCCGGAGTTCCTCAAGGCTCTGGATGTTGTAGGGCTGTCTTGGTTGACACGTCTCTGCAGCATCGCATGGACATCAGGGACAGTGCCTCTGGATTGGCAGACTGGGGTGGTGGTCCCCCTCTTTAAGAAGGGGGACCGGAGGGTGTGTTCCAACTACAGAGGGATCACACTCCTCAGCCTCCCTGGAAAAGTCTATTCAGGGGTTCTGGAGAGGAGGGTCCGTCGGATAATCGAACCTTGGATTCAGGAGGAACAGTGTGGTTTTCGTCCTGGTTGCGGAACAGTGGACCAGCTCTACACCCTTAGGAGGGTCCTGGAGGGTGCATGGGAGTTCGTCCAACCAGTCTACATGTGTTTTGTGGACTTGGAAAAGGCGTTCGACCGTGTCCCTCGGGGAATCCTGTGGGGGGTGCTCCAAGAGTATGGGGTACTGGACCCCCTGATAAGAGCTGTTCGGTCCCTGTACAACCGGTGTCAGAGCTTGGTCCGCATTGCTGGCAGTAAGTTGAACCCGTTTCCAGTGAGAGTTGGACTCCGCCAGGGCTGCCCTTTGTCACCGATTCTGTTCATAACTTTTATGGACAGAATTTCTAGGCGCAGCCAGGGTGTTGAGGGGGTCCGGCTTGGTGGACTCAGGATTGGGTCATTGCTTTTTGCAGATGATGTTGTCCTGTTTGCTTCATCAGGCCGTGATCTTCAGCTCTCTCTGGATCGGTTCGCAGCTGAGTGTGAAACGGCTGGGATGGGAATCAGCACCTCCAAATCCGAGACCATGGTCCTCAGCCGGAAAAGGGTGGAGTGCCCTCTCAGGGTTGGGAGCGAGATCCTGCCTCATGTGGAGGAGTTCAAGTATCTCGGGGTCTTGTTCACGAGTGAGGGAAGAATGGAGCGTGAGATCAACAGGCGGATTGGTGCGGCGTCCGCAGTGATGCGGGCTCTGCATCGGTCTGTCGTGGTGAAAAAGGAGCTGAGCCATAAGGCAAAGCTCTCAATTTACCAGTCGATCTATGTTCCTACCCTCACCTATGGTCATGAGCTATGGGTAGTGACCGAAAGAACGAGATCGCGAATTAAACTAAATATTAAAGTATATACCATGAAATTAAAAAAATATGATATCTATCTATCTATCTATCTATCTATCTATCTATCTATCTATCTATCTATCTATCTATCTATCTATCTATCTATCTATCTATCTATCTATCTATCTATCTATCGGTTTGTATTGTTACTGATTCATGAGGTACCAACAACATAATTAACTCTCTTCGATAAAACATATTGAATAATGTAGTGTATTTTATTTTGCAGCACAGATGTTGTGAGAATTTTAAAAAATTGTTTTAACATTGTATTTGCACATATGCCATGGAAATTACATGTTAGTGTCCTCTTCAAATGCTCATGAGATCATTGCCATCATAGCACTAGAGACTGGCAACACTTTATGTACTGGTCCTTGTTTTTTTGTATAAAATCTTGGTGTTTTCATTGTTTGTGCAGCACATTTCCATGGTTGTTATATACTGTACAATATAATCGCTAAACCCTTTTAAACAAAAGAGCAAGTATTCAATGTTCAAGTTAAATATGGAGCTGCTCTCGTTAGCTATCTACAGCCAGCATGACTCAATTGGGAAAAGCCAAATAGTGAGCAAGGAAACAGGGTTAAATTGGAGGAATCCAGATAAGGACAAAGCATCATGTATTCCAAGGTTCTCTGTCTAACATTCATCCAGCCAGCATTCAGTTGCTGGATGATAAACCTCATGGTATCAGAGCAAGTAAACTGTTGCATTTTCTGTTTCTCTGAGACGTGGTTGACATCTGAGTCACCAGATATGTGATGCAGGTAGATGGTTCCTATCACCACCAAACTGAATTGTCAGGTAGGAGCAGAGGAGGTAACATAAAACTGATGTTAAACAATATATTGTGCTTAGAAAGTACACTCACTACAAAATGCTCACACAGTCTAGTAATTTTTGATCATGTGCTGCCCATTTTACCTTTTTTTTACCATATAACCACTGTCATTGTTTTTCTGATTCGGATTCAGATATTTCATTTTAAGCTAATAGAAGCATGGTAATGAGCAAACTGCAGCTTGCAACAGTATTATAAAGTATGAACATTCAAAGCCTGAGAGAATATTTTTCACTACTGGGGACTTTAGCAAAGCATTTCAGCAATTTAAGGATTGTTTTTACCATAAATATCACTACTATCTCACCAAATCCATCTCTTACAGTTTTGTTTTGATTTACAGTTTTACCCTCGGCCATTCTTCCGACTACAAATGTGAACTTACCATCCCCTATTTTTTCCTAAATAAACCAAATTTATTTTAGTTCTTTCCTATCAAAAAGAACAATAACACATCTTGGCTATCAACAGTAAGGCTCGTCCACACCTTTATTTCCTCAGTTTTCTTTGGAAGACCAGAGTGTCGTTATCTATGATCACCAACTTCTGTAGATGCACAGTGCAATCCTTCCTTACTGGCTGCATAGCACCCTGGTCTGACAACTGCTAGTTCAGAACAGCTAAGCACTGCAGAACATGGTGATATTGACATAGAATATTCCTTGCACACAGCTTTTTCCTGTTCATCAAATATATAATACACAATACCTTAGAAAAGCACTTTGGCTGTTTTACATATTCATTTTTCTTTCTCTGTTCTAAGAAATGGTATGAGGCCATTACCTGTCATAGCATACTGGTACTCAACAGCTACTCATAATGTAAACTGCCTCAGTGATTCTAGTATGTAACATCTGAAATTGCATTCAATACATTGTGCTGCATTCATTGCCTTTTGTTGTTGTTGTACTAGTTTGTGGGAGACATGCAAATACAATTTTCATTGTCTGTGTTGACATAGCAATACATTTGAACTTGAAGAAGAGTTTAATTTCTCCTTCATTTATGTGCCACAGTAAGCATTTTTACTTGTTCTTTTTGGGTGGAATAATTTTATTATTATAACTTTCAAAAGATGCACCCGCCTAATCTATGAATATCCTAAGCCCGTTTTCTCACTCTTACATGCTCCTCTCAATGTTCAAAACCATTGGTCAAGTTAGTCTTGTCCATTGCGAGAGATGGACATCTGAGATGCTGGCAGTAGTGTTATTTAGCCTATTATCTATCTGAGATATCATGTATTTATTGAACCTGGGAGGATAATTACAAGTATATTAAAAGCATGAGACCAAGGGGTCAGTAATTGAAGGAAAAGGTAGGTAAAGGTTCAAAGTCTAAGCCAGCCTCAAATTTACATCACAACCTGTCACAGACTTGAGTTGGAAGAGACAGGCGAAGGGATGATCAGCCAGGACCTTATGCTGCAGCATCTGCTCCAACTGAGAACGAATATGGAAGCAAAACTCCGAATGAGGCAGTCAACGAGAATTCATCATTCTCAGGTGGGATACTGGAACCAAGTATGGCCTCTTTATCCCCGCTTTCAACTACTACCAACACCCCCTGCAAGTCAGCAGAATTAACTTCAGCAGGATAACTCCACTTTCGGAGCATGGAGAAGGTCAGAACAAGCTATCTGAGCTAAAGGTGATGATTACCGTACTCTGGGAAAAGATAAAAATGATGTAACAGAGGATATACACAAAAGAACAGACAAAACTGACACTAGAATGGACAGCAGAATAGAAAGCTGAATGGACTAGCTACTTCAGGAAATAAAAGATTAGGAGGTACATTTAAGCAATAAATTTGATGTAAACCTTAAAAACTTTCTAGCAAGTATTGATGATAAAATGCAGGAAAATTTGAGCAGAATTGAGAATAAAGTAAGAGTACTTGGCGATTACCTGGAAGAAGTTAAGCAAACGCTCAAATTGAAGAACTTGAACAATCGACATATGTCATTGACAAAAACCAACTGCTGTAGAATCCGAATGCAAAGTGCTTGGTGATAAATTAGCTGTAATGGAAATTTTATATTGATTCTCAGACAGAAAGAGGAGATTGCATTTGAAAATAAACGCATTCGTATTTTCCCAGAGTTTTCCCCATCAACATTTGCTAAATGACCTGCATTCTACAGCATTAAACAATGCTTACACAAAGCTGAAATCACATACGACCTCTTGTTTCCAGCCAAATTGAAAGTGTTTTGTGATGGCCGGTTCTATATCTTTAGTTCTCCAGAAAAAGTGGAAAAAGAGCTAAAAAGACTGATCTTGACATTGTTCGGAATATGAACATGAGCCATGTTGTATCCTGATAATGCACAGAAGATTCTGCTTGCTACTTGGTTATCTGAAATGCAACATTTGCCGTAACTATTTATTCTATTTCCTTTTTGGCCACTTCTTTTTTTGAACAGCTGCTATATTGAAATTTATTCTGTTAAATATTCAATATGTATATTTTGGTAACCATTAAAAATTCCTTTTTTTTAATTTCCTAAGTGAACTGTTTATAATCATGCCCTAGGTTTATTGCATCTGGACTGAACTATTGTAAGATATCTCAAAAAAAAAAATTGTCCTTCCTATGGGGACTGTTTTACATCATACCCCAGTTTCTTTGCATCCTGACTGTACTATAATAGGATATGTCCATTTTTTTCCCAAATGGGACTTATTTAGCTTTATTGTCTTTGGACTCTACTATCATAAGATATCTCAGTTTTAATTTTAATTCAATATTTTTACAGGAGACTCACTTAACCAGATTTGTTAAAGGCAAACACTTAGCTTCTAATCTTCGATATTTGATTTATGTAATATACTCACCCATAAAATCTAATAACACACCAAAAATCTTATTATGTTTGGACGCACAAAAATCATCTGATATGGTTGAATGGCTGGGTTTGGCCCAAACATATGTGCATGGATAAAATTTCTTTCTATCAGTCCAGAAGCCTCTGTTTGCAGTAACATTATTTCAAACTACAGTACTTTAAACTAGAGCGTGGTACTCGACAAGGATGCCCCCTATCAACATTGATTTTTGCAATCACCATGGAGCCATTGCCATTTACTTTCAAAATGCATCAGACATAAAGAGGATTACCAGAGAAGGACTTGAACAGAAAATATCACTATCTGCAGATAATATGGTACTGTATATATCAGACCTAAAAACTTCTGTACCAGTAGTTCTTAATGCGCTAGCATAATTTCAAAAGATATTGGGACTCAAAATTAATTTGAATAAAACTGTGCTTTTCCTGTGAACTCTCTTGCATACAATATTAGGCTGGACACCTTACCATTTATTTTAGCAGATCAATTTAAATACCTAAGGGTGAACATCACAAGTAAATATAAAGATCTTTTTCAACGAAATTGTGCAATCAGCATGGAAAAAATTAAACAAGAGATGAACAGATGGTCTACCTTCAATCTTACATTAGCAGAGAGAATCAGCACTGTCAAGATGAACATACTTCCTAAGCTTCATTTTCTATTTCAGAGCATCCCCATATACATTAATAATTCATTCTTTACAACAACATTTATTTACATAGTGCATTTTCATACAATAATGTTTAGGCAATATTATTATTAAGTAACCACAAAAAAAGGTATGGTCAGATGGCCGGGAGGACAGAAAAAATACCAAAAAAACAAAGGCCAAAAGACCACCCAGCCCCAACTGGGAACTTTAAGAAATCAGACTTAATTATAACCTTATTTATCTGGACTTCAAAACATCTGCACATCCAAAGGGCAAACCTTCAATGGCAGCAGAGCGTATGGCATTACCTAACTTTCAGTTTTAGTACTGGGAGACAAATATACAAGCTATAAAACCATGGAATTTGACACAAATTGATGAATATACACAAGTCTGGTTTGCAATAGATATATAATTTTGCTCTACATCTTTATATGCCCTGCTCTATGCACCGGTAAATATAAATTAATGTCAGTATACTAATAATGTAGTTTGTCTGTCAGTCAGAATATACAACCAATTCAGGAAGCACTTTAAGGCAAAGAAGATTTTATCTGTTACACCTCTACATGACAATCACCTTTTTCTAACCTCTCAAACGTACTCAGTATTCAAACTTTGGAAAACATTAGGGATTAAAACACTTATAAAACCATTTTATGAACAATTATCCTTCAAATTTAACTTCCCATGAACACAATTTTTCCACTAGTTTCAAATCAGAAACTTTGCTAAAAGGAACCTGCCCAATTTTCCTTATTTCCCACCCAATTCTTTTCCAGAAGAAATATGAGTCAGTTTTGAAGACTCAGACATCTCAATAATATAAAAAATATTTTAATGTCCCTTCCTTTCAAAAATTCCAGGGTACGGTGGGGAAAGGATCTTTCACTTAACATCTCAGAAAAAGAGTGGAAGGCAGCAATGCATTCAATATGCTCTAGCTCCATAAGTGTAAAGCATTCAATCATTCAACTTAAATCTGTTATCAAGGACATTTATCCCAGTTAAGATTGTCCAAAATGTATCCAGGCCAAGATTCAATCTGTGAACGTTACAATCTAGCTCCAGCCTCACTGGGCCACATTTTTGGATGTGCACCAAATTAATATCATTCTGTGCAAAAATCTATGAATGCCTATCAGACAGTCTTGGTGTCACAATCACTCCTAACCCAATAACAGCCGTGTTTGGTGTGCTCCCGGATGGGCTACATGCTTTCTTCATTTATATATGCTTTTTACATGAACATAGACCTTGATTTACAGTATATTTCATATGGGACATTCCTTCACTAAATAATGTATATTTTTTATTGTAAACTGTATTACAAAAATATTATGTTTCTAATGATGAGTAATGCAGGCGTTTAATTTAAATAAGAATCCCAGAAAAATGTGTTAAACTATAAAAGGAAACGCCTAAATAAAATTATATGGCAATACAAGCAGAAACATGAAGAGCATATAAGCTGCTTTGTGAGTTAATAATAAATTAAGAACAAGTCTTTTTTCCTAGTTCTAAATTCCCACTTGTCAAATATCCAGTTCAAAAAGGCCTCAAAACCAGAAGGCATTCAGAAACAACAAGACTGAAAATTTGTAACATTTAATTTGTCTTCTTCAGTGTGATTAGTCAGAATTCTTCTCGTAATCCTGTGTATTGTTCAGTTTTTTACAATTACTCTTAATTTTTTTTCAGTGTTAAATTGATTATATAGTCTCCACTTGATGCTACATTTACTGTACAGACACACTGGTCAGTTTTGCAGGGAGCTCAAGCTTTATCTTGCAGTATTAGGTTCAATGAATAATACAAACCAAACCTTAATGTCATTTTAGTTACAAATTTACCCAGTTATACAATCAAGAGGGGCAAAATATAGTAGATAGCAAATTCAACCCTCTTCCCATTGTTCTTTTCATTTAGTCATAGATATATGAAAGTCAGTATATAATAATTTTCCTTTCGAGGACTGCCCAGCATTTGACATATTTTCTGCTATTTAGAAACGTTTCATTTTGTAAAGTTAGGATTCACCCTTGATTAGGATGCTTTTAGGCTCTATTTCCCATGTTTATGTCAGATACTTCACTTTCTTCTTTTTATCCATTTGCATTCTGTGATGAGGGCAGCACGGTGGCACAGTGGTAGCGCGACAGCCTTGCAGTAAGGAGACCTGGGTTCACTTCCCAGATTCTCCCTGCGTGGAGTTTGCATGTTCTCCCTGTGTCTGCGTGGGTTTCCTCCCACAGTCCAAAGACATGCAGGTTAGGTGCATTGGCAATCCGAAATTGTCCCTAATGTGTGCTTGGTGTTATTTATCTACTATAACATAGTAGAAGAAGTTGGTTTGGAAAACAAATAGATGGAGATAGCCCTGCGGTGGGCTGATGCCCTGCCTGGGAATTTGTTCCTGCTTTGTGCCCTGTGTTGGTTGTGATTGGCTCCAGTGACCCCTGTGTTAGGATATAGTGGGTTGGATAATGGATGGATGGATTCTGTGATGATGCTTTACATCAGGGGTCCTCAATCACAGTCCTGGAGGTCCGCAGTGGCTGCAGATTTTTGTTCTAACCTGGTTGCTTAACTAGAAAGAAATTCTTGCCAGTAATTTAATTTCATGGCTTGCTAGTGCTTTAACACTGCTATGTCAGGTAATTCTCATATCCTAGATTTTCTTCCGCTTTCTAAGGAGATCCAAATGATTAGAATCCAAATGATTAGAAGGCTAAAATGGACGAATAGTTCTCAGCCCTTCACTTTTTTCTCTTCACTATCCTTCCAAGTATTTAATTAAACCCAATAGTGCATGATAAATACACACAGGTGTAAATGGTAACAAGCTAAATGGAGAAATGCTGGTCTCTTTTGTCATTTGCATGTTATTGCTAATTAGGAGCAACCAAGAACCAAGAATACAGCTGTTTAAGACTAAAATAAGCAATAAGGGTTCAAAATCTTAGCAAGTGAGACAACTAAAGTGAAACAGAAGTGGTACTTGAGCAATAAGCTGCTTCTTATTAAGCAATTGGGTTGAAGCAAAAACCTGCAGCCACTGTGGCCCTCCAGGACCGTGATTGAGGACCTCGGCTTTAGATTGTGGAAAAACTGCAACAGTTTTGTGTACAGGAGGGATGTATTTATCTTGTTGCTACATTGTGCTTCTAGTTTTTATTTGTACTCCTTGATGGAAGTTTTTTTTCCCTGTTTCAGACAGAATGTGTTTTCTCAATTTACTGTATATACTGTAGTTTTTTTACCTACCTGTAGAATATCAAGACACATTGTCAGAAAAAATATTTTCAAGACACTTGGTAGCCTTAAATGTCGTTACCTTGGTGTTGTGCTGGCTTATCTACAGTGTGAAGATGCATACTCTCTCGTCCTTTGGATGGTTTGCCATTCTCTTAATGCCCAAAGATCAACAGTCAGTTTAGTCAGGAAATTTATACTGTGCTATAATAACACATACAGGACAAAAATATAAATGGAACTTAAACTATTCTCAAGAAAGAAACCCATGATGCAAATTTATCTATTTTTAAATTCAGAACAGCTTTCTTCAAATAGTATCCTAAGGAAATGTAAGGTATATTTACACGGCCGCATGCAAAACATGTAGCCGCAAGGCTTTTTTGGGAATAGGCATTTCTCAAGGGCACAATCTTAAAACAAATTCCCTTTTGCTTCCTTTCTTATCACTCAGTTTACAAAGTATGGGTACTATTCTATTCAGAAACAATAGCAGCTGCATATTATCTTAGCTTTTCCAGTTTTCATTGCCTGGAAAGAAAAATGATGGCATAGTGCTGCTGAACACTAACTGTATTGTTTTCCAGGCCTGATGTTAGGAAACAAATGTATATTGTTTTTTGAAGAACCTGTGAGATTGTGCCTGTGTGTATTGTGTTGTTTCTTTCTTTTTTGTGTTTTTTTGTTCTGATTTATCTTTCTTAAATTCAGTGGAAGGATAAAAAAAAATAATTTTCAGAGACAGATGTGAAGAACAAAAAAAAAATCATTTGGCACTGCAGGACAATGCATAATATTAAAATAAATTGCTGTAGGTTTGTTCTTGTTTCTCATTATAGCTCTACTCTCGCAGAAGGGTTTAATTGAATTCTATGCAATTAGTTGTAAAATTTTAGAAGAAAAGGTGTCAACTCCTTTTATTACAATATGTGCATTACCTTTGTTAGTTTTAATAACTTTGTGGAAATATATCATTATTTATTTTTTTAATGTACACATGCTATATCATTTAGAAGACTCCTACCTTTTAAATATTCACTTCAGAGGAAATTTTTAATGGTCATATGCAAAAGCAATTCAATGCATATTTTGAATACTTAAGTGGCATGTTCTATCCCAAATAAAACAGAAGCCACAAACTACAAAGATGCTCTTTACATTAGTAGCGTACACCATCATTGTACACTCATGTTAACTATAAACGCATATATCCATCCATCCGATCCTGGTTTTCCTTACAGGGTCATGGGGGAGTACTTGATGTAAAAAAATATGCAGGCTATTATCTTGCACCAGCAGTTAACAAAGCACACATCTTAGGGATGTGGAAAAAACCTGGAATATCCATAGAAAACCCACACAGACACAAGAAGAATGTAGAAACTCCACACATAGGGTTAACAATGCCAGGATTCCCTCAGGACCTCAGACGTTAGTGTTGCCCTTTACCATACAGTGCCATCTAATTCATAAAACTATGAGTGATAAATTAATAGGGTGAATTAACGCTTTAGTAGAACAGATACTTTAAAACAGTAATATGTGTGTTGCATTATATATGGTACAGAGTTATGGGGAACTGGAAGCTGTCCTAGCAGTACTGTGTGCAAGGTGGCAACCGTGTGTGGAGGGGATGCCAGTGCATCACAGGAAACAGTCACTCATATGTTCAATCATATCAATTAAACCTCAAATGCAAGTGTCTGAGATGTGGGAAAAGTCATCCAGACAAGATTAAAATATGCATATTTCACAGAAGTGGAATTGTACCCAGTTCAACAGAGCTATGGGCCATCTTGGGCTACATTAGCATACGTAATTCTTAATCCCTGAATTGGAATTGTTGAAGAAATCTGATGTAATCTCTATGTTTTTTACATCAACATGAACATTTATATACATGTTCAGCTTCTGTGAAATGTTTGCACTACACATACATTTCAATGTAGTGACACAGGTAAGTCATAAACATGGATTCATACGTGTTTTTTCTGTTGATATTTTTTAGCTTTACACATTTTGAAAACAGAGCTTGTTCCTTAGTATGGTGAGTCAGCACAAAAACACATAAAATTATATGTCTCAACATTTTCTGCTGTGATGTAGATATGGAACAGGAGTCAAGGCTCGTGGGACTGTATGGTGGATCTCAGTGGCTGGAGAACTTTTAAATGATACAAGTAACATTTTAACATCTGGTGCAGTCATCTCTCCTCTTACTTCTCTCTCATTTTCACATGTCACTTGGAGAAGGAGGAGATTGGGAGCATGCGCTGATAGCGTGTTTCTGCACCCACCACATGACCAACCACCTGGATTGGGACTCGACTGCAGTGGATGACACCTCAACACCACACTGGAATAGTGTGTGGTTATTTATGGTGGCTGGAGTGCCAATTCTGACACCAACCCCCAAGTTTTCCCTGCAAGTTAAGGGACCTGTTTGTGGGGCTGGATGCAGGTTAACGTCATACGCAGGTCAAAGCAATTGCTGGTTAAGGGCCTTACTCAATACCCCAACAGAGTGCAGTCACTTCTGGCATTTATGGGATTGGTACACAAAAATAGGTATCAGGTAATGTGTCCTTGAGCAAAAAACTGATCTGATTGTTTAAACCTCAAGATTGCACATGGACAATCTGAATTGAAATGGAGTTTATTCCCACATAAAAAAGTGGCATGTATCTCAGCTCAAAAAATCAGATACCATGTGGGTTTTTGATGTTTACACCAAAGTTAGATCTGCATCAGGTATATGAAAAAAGAGCGATTGAATCACATTAGAGTGGTGATGTAACAGCTCCACTGACGTGGCATTCTAACTGTGAAGATGAGACTGGTGGACCAAGAAGACCATGTCCATAGAGACAATTTAAGACTTGTGCATCTGAAAGAAGGCATTGAAAAGGATAATCCCATCCTCTTTTTTCCTCAAATGTACTCCAAATGGTGTCCAAATTTCCTAATTTCTTTTACTGAGATAATGCAGGCCCACGGTGTGTACACAGGACGGTTGGATGATGCTGATCTTCATCTTCTCATAATTTATTTCCTGAGGCTCTCTGATCTGCAACAGATTCTAAAGAAGGCTCGCCACAGACCAAGAATAATTTGTTGACTTTTTAATTAACCTGCCTGTAGGTTTCTTGTACACACATTTTGTTTTAATAAAAACAAACAACAAAAAAACAACTCCTCAAATGCAACCTTCCAGCAACACATTTCTTTTACTAAATACAGTACATGTAATTCAAAGATGAACCCAGATATCTTTTGTAAATTACTCTCAATATCTTCTTCTTCTTCCTCTTCATCTTTTATTACTTCCATGTGATGCCAATGTTCTTGATCAACCTTCTCCAAACAGTTTGGTCCTGCACCTCCTCATCAGTCAAGTCCTTTTCCTCCAGATCTTCTTTTGCTTTATCCATACACCTTCACTTTGGCCTCCCTCACTTTCTCTTTCACTGTACTTCCATTCCTGATACTGTTTTGCACACATATTCATTGTTTCTCTTTTTCACTTGCCCATAGCACTTCAATCTACTTTCCTTTCTTAGATAACCCTCCCACTTTTGGTGTACCTTTGATTGTCTCATTTCTTATACTGTCCTTTTCTGTGCCTCCATATATCCATCTCAACATTCTCATTTCTACCACATCTAACTTCTTCTGTGCTCCCTTCACAGCCCATATCATAGCTCCATACATTATTGCTGGTCTTTCCATTGTCTTAAAAGCCTTACTTTTAACCTTCACCTTAATTACAGTCAATATATGCTATAGAAATGATACTTTCACACTACAATAAATACTTAGGTAGTATCTCCAAATTGCACTGGTGCTTTCAAAAGAGTGATGTTCTAGATGATCTTAGAGAACATCACAAACAGGACCTTTCTATTTAATTTGTGTAGACAATGAAGGGAACTCATCCCTCAATTAAAACATACCTTTCATCAATTTGTGCAAAATATCTGGGTCAAGAGCATACTTGCAATTGATAATGTCAGGCCTACACTTTGTCACATATTTTGTGACTATCTACAGTTCAAGCCTAATTGAGATGAAATCTTTATATTTACCAGTTCTGGATGGGATATTACTGTTTGACAAACAATATTAGAAAATTAGAACAATTATGACGAGAACAGGACATTCAGCCCAACAAGTTTGCTCATCCCTTTCACCTTGATTCTCCAAAATAATATCAGATCTGTAATATATATTTTTATAACTTTCACGCCTTCTTCATTTCCTCAAATAGAAGAATCAGTTCAAGAAACGCAATAGAAAAATAATGTTATATTTTATTTAAAATTTTTTAAAAATCCAGTTTAAAACTATCAATTCAAGTGTTCTTTAGAATCTGGCATTTATTTAGCAATGTTGTCCTCATTTAATTTAGCATGCTGAACCATTGCATAACTTTTAGATATTTGACTATGTCAGAGTTGTTGCTTAATACTTTCATCCACAAGTCATTCAATGTGATATGAACAAGATGAATATTTACTGATTTATAAATTACTCATTGTAATGCAATCCTTAAAACAATTTAAATATACTAAAAAATAGGCTACAGCTTCCATCCAGTCTTTAATACAAAAAGCTTATACTGAAATAGAAGGAAGAAAATTTTACACAGATTACTACTTACAGAGAATTCTATATTTGTATGAGTTACATAATATTGTAAAAAGAAAGACACAGACGTTAAACTACATAAAATTAGCTTTACCATGTAATAAGGCTAAGGCGATGTTGAATATATGAGGCAATCGGTTCAAATTACACCCTTAATGCAATGTGTTGAAAGTCTTAGATACTTCTACCACTTTGAAATTTTGTGATGCAGGATGTGTAAAGATCTTTAGCAAAATGCTACATGCTATAAAGAATGAGCTTTGTGCAGCAATTACATTTCTATTTAAGAGCAGACAGAACTTCTATTTTAACTCCTTCAGCACCAACTCCCCAAGAGAAATTAGGTAAAAAAATGACACCAAAAGCTACTGAGCAGGTTGTTGTACTGAGATCATCAACTGAGGGAGACCCATAGCAATGCAGCAGTGAGCCTAGCTTTGTGGCCTTCGAAGCTGTCCTGTGCCAGTTCTGAAGAAGTGTTTGTTAATTTCATCTATCTGGTTAGGAAACGTGTTTTAACAAGCTATTTGATAGTCAATCTGTTCTGGGTATTGCAGATGAGCTTTTGCTACACTCAGCCCAAAGTGCAGCATTTTCAGTCATGTCAGGATGGTCTAACCAAAGCAATGCAAAGTAGTATTATATCTGCATGCTTTTATAAAAACATGGTTACATCTGTCCATCCATCTGCTTAATCCCCTTATAAAGGGCAGGGTCATAGGGCAGTCGGAGCCTGTCCCAGCAATCATCAGGTGTAAGGCAGGAACAACATCTCATCTGGGTGCCAGTTAATTGCAGGGTGAACACACACATACTAGGGCCAATTTAGCAACATCAATTCACCACCAGCACGTATTTGTACTGTGAACGGAAACATCTGGAGGAAACCCACACAGACATGTTGAGAACATGTAAAGTCCATGCAGGGTCTACCCAGTATATAAACTTGGGTTACATTTGAAACATCATGCACATGGTTTTCTGCCAAGCTAATTTGCTACATCATAATTAAGCCTTTAACATTAAGGTATACGTGGACCTTTTAATCAATGCTGAAGTGAAACTTCCGAAAAACCTGCTAATTGTGTTACTCTGAAAAAATTACTTATTACCTAATTTATTTAGTTTTTAGGCTACAAAAGAAGACTTCCTAGAGTGGTTCATGATTAACAATGGATAACATAATAAAATGTACAAATGTTAAATGAATTAAGGAAAAAGAAGGAATCAAGAATATTTCAAAAATGGTTAACTGTCAAAGGACAATCTACCTAGAATGCAGTGGTGAAGCAATGAGAAAAAAAGAAAAGAAAATAGCATATAAAAGTAGTGAAGGGTAGTGAAAGAAAATTCCTAGAAATAATTAATAAAAAAATGCCAGTTGGTGCATCTGTCTAGGTAAGATCAGCACTCTGTAACTAGAAGTTGTTGTAACAAATAGATTACCTTAAATATTAAGGTAACACCAATCCCTTGGGAGCCTAAAAGGAACCTGAGTAGATGCAAGGGTGAGATCGGTAACAAAACCAATTATCAAGAAGGGCAGAATCGGGAGTGTGAATGAGTGCAGTGGTGAGGAGGCAAGCAGTCAGCGAGGAAGTGACAGGAACAACATTCCATAGGTGGATCATCCCTGTTGAGCACAATGAAGGAGTAGAGAGCAATCGAGTGAACTCCTAGAGATCCTATAGAAGATGGAGGTGGAGCTCCAAGTGTCCTGGCAGAAGCCGAAGGATGGTAGTCAGGATGAGAGACAGAGAGAGGGACTGCAGCTCTTGACGTCTCCATCTGGCTGCAACACTATGGAGACAAAGGGAGAAAGACGTGTTGAGCTGACAGGAAAGAAAAGAAAATGTGATGTCTATATGGTTTTAGTGTGGTATTTTAACTTATTTATTGTTTTATCCTCCATGGTGCATGCTTTTATTAGGATTCATTACTTATTCATTTATTTGAAGAAGTGCTGCACTTTGTTTTTGAACATTGCTGTAATAAAGCGCAATTCCATGATTATTATTGTCCCTGGTTCAAAGATGTTATGCAAGCTGTGGGCAACTTGGACATCACAGGGTAGTATATCACTTGCTGCAGAATTTGTGCTTAGATGAACTTACCTAATTTTACTACACAATAATATGGAGACCTATTACAAGCATTTCAGCGACCTGTTTTTTTAAGAAACACTGACAATGAGTGCAAGAGGAGACAACATCTACCATGCCCGTAGGGGCACTTGAGATGCTCATATGGAATCACCAATACAGGTACACCTACCTGGTCTGCTTAAGTCTTTATAGTTCAGCCTTATAATTTCAACACGCCCAAGGGCTAGAAGTTATTTTACTTCTTGAGCAAGGCACAGTGTCAATTCAGTTAATATATACTGTAAATCCTATATCTACATGCTCTGAGTCATACATTTCCCAGAATGAAAAGGCAGACAGAAGAAATTGAAGGGTTTTATTTACACAGGTATGCCAAAGAAAGCCTTGCAGCAAACCAGACCTCACCCAGTGATTGTTTCTTCCAAGTACATTCTGAACTTTTTACTCTTTAGCCTAAGAAATATTTACTTTTCCTTTAATTTCTGAATTTCTTCTTAAATGTACTAAATATTATAGCAATAACAGAAACCTGGCTAAATAACAAAGATGGGGATAAGTGTAACATAGAGGGATACACATTTTTAGGATGGATAGACAGAAAAGAAAAAGAGGTGTTGCTGTTTATGTCAAACAGAATTTAAATGTATGTCCTCTTCAGTTGGACAATGAGCCCCATCTTAGTGAGGACATGTGGCTTCACTTGGAAAATATTAGGGAAAGATGTCTTATTTTAGGCGTGTGGTATAGACCACCCAATTCAGACTGTAATTTCAACACACATTTTTTAAAGTATTATCAAAAAGACAAGTTTACAGGGAGATATTATAGCCAGGGGGGGCTTTAATTATCCGACTATTAGCTAGGATAACCTTGCAGATGGAGAAGCACAAGAGCAGAGTTTTTAGAAGTAATCAGCGACTGTTTTTCAACACAGTATGTTAAAGCACCAATGTGGGGTGAAACTTGTCTGGATTTAGTATTTTATAATAATCAAGACAGAATTGAGAGTGTAGAGGTGATAGAACCACTAAGGTCAAGTGACCATAATATAATACAATTCTCAGTATTTTGTAAGAGTGCAGATACAAAGACTAAAATTATTAAGTTGAACTTTGGTACGGCAAATTTTAACTAGATGCGACAGAGTCTAAGGAGGATACACTAGGATAAGCTTTTAAGAGTCGAGGAACAGTGGAACAGGTTTAAAAATGTTTTACATGTAATGCAGGACAGATACATATCTAAATTTGGAATTAATAGGAAATTTGAAAAACCTCCACAGTGGATTAATAAAGATTTTAAAAAGAAGCTGCAAACGAAAAAACTGCTTTATAAGGCATATAAGACTAATGACTGCAAAGTGAATCGTAGAGCATATGAGAACATGAGAACAACCATTAAGAAGGATATCAGGGAGGCTAAAAAATATTTGGGAGAGGAATATAGCAGATAAGGCGAAAGAAGACCCTAAGAGATTCTTTCAGTATTTTAGTAGTAAAAGAACAGTCAAGGAGGAGGTGAAGTGCATCAGAAATAGTAAAGGGGAATTAAAAGATACAGACAGTGAAATAACAGGTGCCCTAAACTTACATTTTCCTGAGGTCTTCACAAGTGAGCAAGTGGATAACCTCCCAGAGGTAAATGCGACAACTAAGGAGGTACTGAGGGATTTGGAAATTATAGAGGGAGAAGTTCTGCTCAGATTAAATAAGATGAAATCAAACAAATCACCAAGACCAGATAATATTTACCCTCGAGTTCTTAAGGAGATTAGTGAGTACATATATAAACCCTTGACACATATTTTTAGGAAGTCACTGCGCACTGGAGAGATTCCGAAGGACTGGAAAATGGCAAATATCATCCCATTGTACAGTATAAATAGGGTGACAGGGCAGATCCAAGCAACTATAGGCCAGTAAGCTTAACATGCATTACAGGAAAATTAATGGAAGGAATTATTAAGGATAAGATTGAGCAACACCTGGCAAGGACAGGAGTTATTAGGAACAGTCGGCATGGGTTCAGAAGAGGGAGGTTGTGTTTTACTAACATGCTGGAATTCTATGAGAAGGCAACAAAAGGATATAATCAAAGTGGGAGCAAATGATTTTATTTATCTTGACTTTCAGAAAGCATTTGATAAGGTGCCACATGAGAGGTTGGGCATCAAATTAAAAGAAGTGGGAGTTCAGATGTTTTCAGATGGGTGCAGAATTGGCTCAGACACAGGAAGCAGAGGCTGATGGTGCAAGGAACCTTATCAGAATTGGCTGACGTGGAGGTTGATCTCATCCATTGCGAGAGATGGACGTCTGAAGCGGAGCTCCGTTAGCAGAAGTGTTATTTTTTATATTATTTCCTTATTATCCTGAGATAGCCTGTTTTTATCCAACCCGAGGGTTCTACTATAGCATATATAAACATGGTCGGCAAGAAAGGGGCTCAGAAAGAAATGGAAAAGAAAACTAAAGCTACACCCCAACATAGAGACTGACCTGGAACAGATGGGCGAAAGCCCAGACTCCTCGGGACCATGGTCTGCAGCATCGTCTCCAGTTGAGAGCGAAATGGGGAGCGAATGTGCGAGTGATGCGGGTCACAATAGTTCGCCAATTGGAGTAGAGTCATTTGAAACTTGAAAAGGCCTTGCAGTCCGCACTTTCACCTACTCCACGCGAGCCAGGAACATCGGCTGTAATACAGCCCGCTGTTCACCTACAGTGCTCACAAACAGAAATGATCTGTTCAAACTGAATATGATGATCGCTGAGCTCAAGCAAGAGATAAAGAATGATATAAAGAAAAGCAAGAAAGCAAGCGAAAAGGCAAGTGAGAAGCTGCGACGGGAGCTGCAAGAGCTGTGGCAGAATAACAAAGACACGGAGAAATGCATATATATCCGCTTTGAGGTGGCCTTTAAAGGTATGCTGGATAAAATTGAGGAGCACATACAGGAAAGTGCGTCTAAACTGAGCACACTTGCCAATCAGCTGGAGGATGTTAAGCAGGCATTCACGACTCAAAACGAAATAGCCGAAAATCTAGAGTCTACCACTGATGGAAAAGCAACAGCTGCCAGTTCTGAATGCAAAAAACTTGCTTTTTCAGACAGACTTGCTGCTCTGGAAGATGAAAACAGAAGGAATAATATTAGAATCGAAGGTCTACCTGAGAATCGTGAAAGCCCAAACCCAGTGAAACTCGCAGCTGAACTATTCTCTAAAATTATTGGAGAGGACTTTAAATCAGATACCAAGATAGCAGCAGCTTATCACATACGCGGATCAAATACCTTTAGACCTAGGTCTTTTATTATTCGCTTTGAGAGATTATTATGTAAACTAGATGTGATGGCACTCCTCAGACTCAAGCAAGAGATTATATTTGAAAATAACCACATTTGTATTTTCCCTGATTTCTCTCTCGCAACAGCTGCTAAATGTGCAGCCTTCTACAACATTAAACAGCGGCTACAACAAACCGATATCAAATACAGCCTCTTGTACCCTGCCAAACTGAAAGTGGATGTGCAAGGCCAATACTACGTCTATTCCAGCAAGGAGGAAGCAGAAAAGGAATTAAGAAAGCTGATCCCGACACTATTCTGAAACACAATAGTGAGTGTCACCTGCTGTCTGATCCACTTGTAATGATACAGGTATTATAATTATACATCCTTTTCATTACGCTTTCTGTTTATGTTTTAATTACAGTTATAGACGTGTACGTGGAAGAAATTAACTTTTTTTTTTTCTTACTACCCTAAAGAAGACTGTTTAACATCATACCCTTGGTTTATTGTTATTATTGCATTAAGACTTACTATGCTTATCCTGGACCACTTTCTAACACCATCCCCTGGGTTTATTATCTTATTACTTTAAGATTGCTGAAGATTATATTATATATTTTATGCTTATATTTTGTTAATGATTATATATAATCATAGTTTGTTAATGATTATATTTTAGGCATATAGTATTTAGACTATATTGGCAATAGATATCTCTACTTTTTAATCCTAAAACACCGCTGCTTCGGGACTTGTTTTTGCTTTGGACGTGCTCTGTCTCTAGGTATGTCAGAGGACCGAGACTTTGTGAAGTGGGGTCCAGCCTTACGCAGGGAGGCAAAATGGGGGGGTGGGGGGATAAGGGGGGGAGAGAAAGAGAGCATGCTATATCTAATCTATCCTTTTAATCCTTATAATTATAACTACCAAAGTAACAATAGGCTGCATGGCAATAACTCATGGGGAAATAGGAAATTAAGGTTAAAGCTGTCTTACTTCTAGTTAAGACTATAAGATGACTTCAAAAACTCACAATCAATATCTCCATGATGGGACAGTTAACTTTGTGAGGGTGAATGTTAAAGGCCTGAATCACAAATTAAAGAGAAAGAAAGTACTCTCTCACCTAACAGGTTTAAATGCTAAAATAGTATTTTTACAGGAGACCTACTTACTAAGCAAGGATCAGTTCCGTCTGCAAAAGGACTGGGCTGGCCAAATGTTCCATTCTAGCTATACAAAGAAAACTAGAGGTGTGGGAGTTCTCATACATAGAACAGTCTCATTTGTAGCATCAGATGTAGTATCTGATCTGGAAGGGAGATATGTGATGGTTATGGGCAACTTATTTAACTGTAAAATGATTTTGATAAATGTTTATGCACCGAAAGTCGATGATAAGGAATTCATACAAAATGTATTTGCATCCATTCCCAATGTGAACACTCAGAAAATTATAATGGCCGGGGACTTTAATTGTGTTTTAAATCCACTCTTAGATAGGACTCCTGTCAAAGATAATTACACAGTTTCTAACTGACCACAACTTATCAAACCCCTGGAGGTTTCTAAACCAAAACTCAAGAACATACTCTTTTTACTCACCAGTACATCATTGCTACTCAAGAATAGATTATTTCTTCATAGATAATAATTTCTTGCCTACGATTAAATCTTGCAAGTACGATGCTATTGTTATTTCTGACCATGCACCTCTGATCTTGGAGCTAAAGTCACTATGCCCCACACACTCACCTCATAGATGGCATCTTAACCCGCTTCTATTAGCAGACAAGAACTGTACAGAATTTATATCAAAACAAATTGGTTTCTTCCTAAAGACAAATACATCCTCAGAGGTTTCTGCAGAAAAAGCATTTGAAATGATTGAATGGAAATACTTTTTCACTACATTAGAGAAATTTGGGTTTGGCCCCTATATTTGTGCATGGATCAAACTACTCTATACCAATCCAGAAGCTTCAGTTTGTATTAACAACATTTGTTCAGACTACTTTAAACTAGAACGTGGTACCAGACAAGGATGCCCCTTGTCACCACTGCTATTTGCAATCGCCATTGAACCACTGGCGGTTCACTGTCGAAATGCTGATCAGATAAATGGGATTATCAGAGAAGGACTGGAACAGAAAATTTCTCTATATGGAGATGGTATGGTACTGTATATATCAGACCCACAAAATTCTGTGCCTGCAGTCTTAACATCACTTACAGAATTTCAAAAGATCTCTGGTCTCAGAATTAATCTGAATAAAAGTGTACTCTTTCCACTGAATTCTCAAACACACAATATCATATTGGGAACCTTTCCTTTTATTATTGCAGATCAGTTTAAATACCTAGGGGTAAACATCACAAGTAAACACAAAGCTCTTTATCAACAAAATTTCGCCATCTGCATGGAAAAAATTAAGCAAGACTTGCATAGATGGTCAACCCTTCATCTCACTCTAGCTGGAAGAATTAACGTTGTTAAGATGAATCTTCCTAAGCTTCTTTTTTTATTTCAAAACATCCCAATATACATCAATAAATCATTTTTAAGCAATTAGATTAAACAATAACCTAATTTATTTGGAACTCAAAACATCCACGTATCCAAAGAGCGACCCTAAAAAGACCTAAGGCAGAAGGTGGCATGGCTCTACCTAATTTTCAGTTTTATTACTGGGCAGCAAACATACAAGCTATAAAAACCTGGACACAAATAGATGAACATACACAGGCCTGGTCCGCAATAGAAGTAAAATCCTGCAGTACTTCTTTATATTCCCTGCTTTGTGCCCCAATAAATGCAAGGTATCGGCAATACATTAATAACCCAATTGTGCTTCACTCACTCAGAATATGGAACCAATGTAGAAAGCATTTTAAGATGGAGAAGCTTTTATCTGTGGCACCTCTGCATGAGAACCACCTCTTACAACCCTCGGAAACATATGCAGTTTATAATATCTGGAAAAAATTTGGGATTAAATTGCTCAGAGATCTTTATATAGACAACATTTTGCATCCTACGAACAATTACATTCCAAATATAACTTTCCAGCTACACATTTATTTCATTAGTTTCAAGTTAGGAACTTTGTTAAACAGAACCTGCCCGATTTTCCTCATCTTGCACCCTCGTCCATGCTGGAAAAAATATTGCTCAATTTCAAGGACTTAGATACCATCTCTGCAATATATAAAATTATTTTAGAGTCCCTCCCTTTCAAAGATCCAAGAGGACAATAGGAAAAAGATCTCTTAATCAATATATCAGAAAGGGAGTGGAAAGTAGCAATGCAGAGAATTCACTTGAGCTCCATATGTGCAAAGCATGCAATTATTCAACTCAAAATTATATATCGAGCACATCTGTCCCACCTAAAACTGTCCAAAACTGTTTCCAGGGCAAGATCCAACCTGCGAATGCTGCAATCAAGTCCCAGCCTCACTGGGTCACATGTTTTGGGCCTGCGCCAAATTAACATCATTTTGGACCAAAATTTTTAAGTGCCTCTCAGACAGCCTTGATGTCACAATCCCTCCTAATCCACTAACATCTGTGTTTGGTGTTCTTCCAGATGGGCTTAAAGTGGAGAAGGACAAACAAATGGTGATTGCATTCACTACACTTTTGGCACACAGACTTATTTTGCTAAACTGGATGAATCCTAATTCTCTTCTTTTAAGTCAATGCGGAAACCGATGTTTTATATTATTTGAAAATGGAATAAATCAAATTCTCAGTTAGAGGATCTATATAGAACTCTTTCAAGACCTGTCAGGATCTACTCATTCTAATCATAAAATCTAATTATTTTAGAATAAACTCTTAAAGCACCAAGGAAACAATTCTCTCCGCATTTTTTTTCTCTTCTCCATTCATCTCTATTGCCCTATTAAATTAATCAATTTAGGTATGTTTACAAGCTTTAAGGTTCACCCCATTGGCCATGCTCTCTTTCTCAGGGGTGGGGGTCGATCTGTTTTCATTTTTTTGTAAAAACTGATCTATTTGTATGGAATGATTAAAATTAATAAAATTATTTTAAAAAAAAAAAAGACAATCAAGTATTCAAGTTGTCTCCCAACTGCACGTGTGGGACACAGTGCTCTTTGAAATCCGAGTAGTAATGTAATCCGCCCAGTATAGATATTGCAAATGTATTAAAAAGTCTTTCAAATCAGCTGTAATTGATTTTCCAAACAAAATAAAATAAATACAACAATTCTGGATTTTGTCACACTTCAAGTGACAATTAATCTAAATACACCTAACCACAGAGCAGGTTTTTGCTATTAGATGAGCCCAAGAATATTCTTATACATAAATACTAGATTACTACTCTCCAAAACACAGGACATTGTTGGATTTGATTCAGAGGATATATCACTCATCAAGGATGCAATTGTAGTCATGGAAGCAATACATTAACAGGTAAGTAATTTTCTCAATTAACTATTCTGAGAATTCAGGAGAAAAAATAAATTACAAGGTCTTAATAAAAAGGTCAATGCTACAAAATCAGTTACTGGAAATACTGTAGATTCCAGGTCAAAGTCAAACTTGCTTTAGACTGCTGATGAAACTTCCCACTCCCAAGCAAAATGAAAGGCCAGCATATAAGAGAACCAGCATGGTATTCAGATGGCAGTGACGAGCATGTGGTGTTTGGTCAGTGTGGGAAAGTGGAAAAGCGTTATAGTCAGAGTTATGCATAGATAGGCCCACTGTTGTATTAGGCTTGATTTTGTATTTTCCTTTGTACTTTTAAATTTTCCCTGTATCTTCATCTAGCCTTTATAATTAAAAAATATTTATACTGTTGCCCTAACTGGTACTGATTTGGGTTCAGTAAAATCTCAGGAGCCCATATTACCCATTTAATGTTACAAGGAAAGGCTCTTGCATAAAAGCAAAGGCTCAACAAAAATGCCTTGCAGAGACCATTGTGAAACAATTTAGGACAGGAAGTTAAATAAGCAAAAAAAAAAAAGACAGTTAAAATAAATATACCAAACGAAATGGTCATTTGCTTCTTAGGAGTGACAACTCAGATTCAATTTTTATCTAAGTATAGGACAAAATATCAAAGTTCAGCAGGTCTGTGGTTAGAAACAGCATTTGTCAAGAGCATTAGAATAATTAGCAACCTCCACTGTCAAGTCTTACTATAGCTGTCGTTTACACTTCTGTTTCCAGTGACTACAGAATCATGCCCATCATTAAGCAAAGAAGTAGAAAAACTGCGACACATGTTTCACCTGAGGCTGTGATGCCTGAGCAACATATACTATGCCTTCTGTTGTGATCTCTGTAAAGAAATAATGTCATTACTGTAAACTCGTTTTTGCATTAATAGTTAACTTTTTAATATACTGAAATACCATTCAGAATCTATAAATACACCATTGTCTCACTTCAGTTTATGACAGACTTGTAAAAGTTTATCATTGTATATTGTATGGGAATAAAAATTAAGCTTATATTTTTTTGGAATGTGTGACATAGAGAAAGGAAATAAAGGAAGAAAAAAAACAAAAAATGAGAAGATGCTCTGGTTTGCTGGCCTGATGCTACACCTCAGAAGAAAAACAGATTGTGTTTCTCCGATGGCTTTTCCAGAACAGCCCTAGTTGTGCCAGGTGTTTTTGAATGTGCATACACTATATCCACATGGTGCAGTGCCAAACTGCCTTCTCTGTTTTGTAGCCAGATTAAATTTCCTGGCTGGCTGGCTGGATATATTTTAGGATGAACAGTCAGAAATATGAACAACAGGCTCCTATACTTCTTTATCTCACAACTACACCCCCCATCAGAATGTTTTACTGCAATTTGCACTTTTTCACCCCTAGATAAACAATTTCAAGACCATTCCATATAAATAACAATGTGCTGTATTCAGTTTCCTGAATTGAGATATTTTAACAGCATAGCCCTTGTTGGAAATTATAGTAAATATTACACCACCTTGGCTGATTCTAAGCCCAGCTTTAAAAAGAGAAGGGTTGGTGCAGGGCTAGCAACCCATCCCATAAAAACACAATTGGTATCAAAATGGTGGGTAAAAAACAATGAATTCAGCAAAATTAGTACTGATATAGCGTGAAATATTCAAAGATGGAGCTGGAAGAAACCCTTTTTGGATATTCAATTCCAGATGCAGCCAAATGTCTTCAGTACGAAGATCCTCATGCGAACTGGAATATGGAATGTTTGCATACGTCAGCAGTGTAACCAACTGGCATAGTTGTTGCAAGTGATAGGGAATTACCGTCTTGATATTCTGGGCATTAATGAACTAGGATGGACGTGAAATGGAAAATTAACTAGTGAAAGAACAATGATTCTGTATTTGGGTAAACGACTCACAACATACAGTACATGCAAACATACAAATTCTCACTGCATGATTCTAAGCAAGACATACAGTATGAAGACTATGATCAGCCAAGTATATGGTCCAACCAAAGACCCTGATGAAGTTGAGAAAGATACGTTCTAAGATCAACTTCACGATGTCCTGTCAGACATCCCTGGCCACAATTTGCTACCACTAATTAGGGCCATGACTGCACAGATCAGCAACATTCAAGACAGATTGGAACACGTAATAGAACCACATGGATCGGCAACACGAACAACCAATAATGGCAAACTCCTCCTGTGTGATATGAACAATCTAGATATTGGCAACTCATACTTTCCACACAAAGAAATACTTAAGAAAATGTGACGCTAACCTGATGGCCATACTGAAAATGAGACTGACTACATAGGTGTTAACAGATGATAGCCTTCAACACTGCTAGATATACGGTGCAAACAAGGACCAGACATTAGGTTGGATTATTATCCACTTAGAGCCAATCTCCAACTGCGACTTAAGTGATGTTGTGGAAGAAAAGAAATTATGCACCCCGTTGATGTGAAGAATCTCAAGGACAAGACAATGACTTAATGCTTCCAAATCAAATTCAAAAATCAGTTTAATTAGCTGCAAGACATTGGCAACACAGACTTCGATACACAGTGGAAGACTTTCAGGGATGCAATCATAGAAAGCGGGGAGACTGTAGTTGAAAGCCAATGGGGATATTTTCAATGAATGTTGAATCAAAGAAGTTGATTGATGAAAGGAAAGCAGCCACATTACAACAAGACTAGGCTAAGACTAGGGAAGAGAAAGAAGAGGCTGAAGAAAGATACTGGAAACTGGATAAGAAGGTCAAGTACAGCTGTCAGAATGAGAAACATTTACATACTTCAAGCAATCTGAATAATCAAATCCAAAACAAAACAAGAACCTAGTTTATGTTGTAAGAACCATTTAATATACACAAGCAGTTTTGGCCTACAATATACAGTAGATATTGGATTTCTTGAAGCTTTTTGGAGAAGAGAAAACAAATACATCCTTAGGTAATTTGACGAACAAAGACCATTAAACCTCAATAGGTTTATTGTTTTTTTAATTAACCTCTATAGCCTTAACAATTGAGGTTATATGGTTAAATATACGTATGGGAACAAAATTCCATGAAGTTGACCCAGCACCATTTATTTATTTAAATAATCATATACTTATGGATAAAAAAGAAGATTAAGTGTAAACTAAATTGAATCCAGGAAGCCAACTACCGAGACACCTTTTGAAAACTATCTGGATAAGATATCGGATCAGCTTAACTATTAGCTATCAAAATAACTTAACCAAGATAGAAAAAGAACTAAAAAGCCCAGATGCACAAATGGAAAGAAGAATCTGTAGCTTGAGAAACAGATGTCTTACAGGTCCTCAGTTGGCTGCTTCCTTCAGTAGTACATGCCAAATACCAGTGTCTTCTGCAAGAGTGAAAAGACGTCTCTGGGTTGCTGGCCTGAGAGGCAAAGTTAAAAAGAAAAAGAAAAGGTTAAAGTGGGCAAAAAATACAAGCTCATTTTAACTTTTTCTTTTCCTTTCACTGCAGATGACACTGATGTATATATTAGATATTGTAATAAGAATGAATCTTCAGACATCATAAAGGTTTGGGGCAGTCACCCGTATATTATATCCCAGCTGCAAAACGTTTTGAAATGATTGAACAGAGATATTCACAAGACTGAGTCCAAAACAGAAATGAATATTTGGATTTTAGATGGCGGTCTTAAGGGCTGGAGAAGGAAATTATGTAATCTATGCCAGAACTGGAAGTGACGTCATCTGAGGTGCCTGAGCCGGAGGTGACATCATCAGAGGTGCCTGAGCCGGAAGTGACATCATCAGAGGTGCCGGAACCTGGCAAGATTTCCTGGGAATGGTCTGCAAGATACTGAGAGATACAGTCAGCACACTCTGCCACCCCATGGTCTGGTATAGTATTACAGTTACCCAGGCCCTTTAGCTGTCTCCTACTCGCATATGTGTGACATTATATAATATATACAAATATCTATATATGTACACACACACACATCAATACTGTAATACTATACATTGTTCCAATTTATAGCTGTTCTCATGATAAAAGCAATAGCCCAAACTGTAATTTTTGGAAGGAGCTTATAGAATGATTAATATTAAAGAGACTGAAGCGTTAGAGATGTTATGAAAAGAAATAGAAGCTGTGAAGAATGTGCATATATTATGAAATTTAAAAGCAGAGTGAGAGTAAAAGATAAAAAAGGAACAGCAAAAGAGTTTAA